>NC_141162.1:125403473-125558312 GCF_053477565.2 Lygodium microphyllum | reverse complement strand
AACTGGTTGAGTACCATGTCTTTGTTGTTAGGGAGTTTAATCCCTTTAATGTTGCCATTATCAATCTCTGCTTGAATGAGCCACCCTAGTGAATCAGCTGCAATGGCAAACAAAAGGGGAGCAAGTGGGCAACCCTACTTGATGGATCTACTCAAGGGAAAGGAATCAGTCATCTTCCCATTAATGGAAATTCTTGTGGAGGCATTACCAAAAAGAGTACTAACGTACTTGATGAACTTTCTACCCAGCCCCATATCATGGAGGGATTGGAGGATAAAGTCCCATTCTAGCCTATCATAAGCTTTGTCAAAATCAATCTTGAAGAACACAAAGTCTTGGTTGGATTTTTGGGCATGTTCAATGCCTTCCCATAGGGCAATTATTGAGTCTAGGATATATCTCCCTTTAATGAACCCTTTTTGTTCTTTTCTTATCTAGTGATCTAGTTGGTCAGATAGCCTTCTAGCTATGGATTTTGCAAATACCTTATATGCTGATGTGAGACATGTGATGGGTCTCCAATTAGTTAGGAGTTCTTTATCATCTCTCTTATCGATTAGCTTGACTACTCTTTCATTGATTATGTGAGGCAAGGCTCCAAATTTTAGGGATTCTCTCCATACCATGAGAAGGGGGGGAATAAGAAAATATTTGAATTCTTTGAAGAATTCATTGGGAAGGCCATCAAGCCCTGGGCTTTTCCCTGATGCTACTGAGTCAATCGTGTCACTGATCTCAATAGATGATAGCTCCCCATCCAGAATCTCAGCCAAACTTGGAGGGACAACCTTCCTCCTAACCATTGCTATCTTAGCCTTGGCAGTTGTCTCTTCTTGTGAGCTCTTTCTAGAGGAGCTAAACATTTTAGAGAAAATTTCCTTAGCTATAAGAAGATTCTCTCCATTGTTTTGAGCATGTGTGCCATCTTCGCTTCTCAGCAATGGGACGGAGTCTCTAGCCTTTTTTTTAAAGGACTTGGAACATGTCTATGGTGGGTTTGTCTGCTTTGCCAGCCCACCATTGCCTAGTGAAGAGTTGTATGTCCATAGCTTCTTTTTCTTCAGCAGATCTAAGTTCTTCTTTGATTCTAACTAGGTTAGGTTGTAGTTGGGTCTCCCCAGCCTCTATCCTAATCTCCAAGGATTTATACACTGAGTATTTTCTAGCTCTATGTTCCCTAGTCTGCTGTACTTTTTTATTTTTGACATCCCTAAAAAAATGTTGAGTGTCTTTAATGGCTTTAGGCCATGAATGAGCTGGGGAGACTGTTTGCTAGAACGCCATTGTCCAGATTCCTTTGATAGAGTCCCTAACTGTTTTGTTTTGAAATAATCTGGGGTCAGTATGAAACCAACCAGCTTTTATTATTTGGGATGAGTTAGAGAGGACCAACTGAATAGGCTTTTGGTCAGACATGACTAAGTTATCTAGAGCTTTAACTTTGAGATTGACATAGGAGGCCAGCAGACCTGTAGATATGTAAAATCTATCAAGTCTAGCCTTACGGAGATGAACTCCACTTTGATTGTTATTCCATGTAAATGCTAGTTATTCACTGACATCTGTAAGCCCATGATAGGCTTTAGTTACCAGCCACTTACTCTTTTCAGTTCCTGCAATACATGTTCCTTTTTCCAAATACCTGTCTTTTGTTGTTTCGACCATATTGAAGTCCCCTGCAATGATAATGGGGCAATTGATGACCTGAAATGAATCCCACAGCCTGCATCTTTCAGTAGAAGTATTAGGGGCATAAACTGAGACAACAACAAATTCATCCTGATTTTTAAAAAGGAGTGCAACCCAGTTATTCTCTGTATCTATCATAGCCTTACATATTTGATCCTTAATTTTAATGGAGACACCTCTGCAAGTCCCCCCCCCCCTTCTGTTGGTGTGGTTTGTCATGAACCATTCATACTCCTTAGACACTAACTGCAGGCTCTTTAGAAGAGGGGGACCTGACACTTTTAGTTCCTGTAGGAAAATAACATCGGGGAAAATGGCACTAACTTTGAGCCATTCCCTGAGTGTAGTTGCCCTTTGGGGGTCAGTCAAGCCCTTGATGTTATAAAAGACAATTTTTAGTTTATTCATTAAACAAATTTATGTTTTTTTTGGTTTCCCTTTCTTCTGAGGACCCTTTGTTTGACCAAATGCGTTACTAGCACTTTGTCCTACACTTGAGTATCTCCTTTTGGCGTTTTGAATATATCCTCCCTCTTTGGTTGGGCTCTCAGCAGGGATATGGCTGAGAGGAAGTTCTCTTCCCATTGGAAGTTCCTCTTCCTCTACCTGAGTAAACTCTACATCTTCATTCTGTTCATTGAGGTCAATGTTTAAGTTTTCTGAATGTATGCAATTCTCGTTTGTTTTGGTTGCCTGCCCTTTGTTTTCAGCCTGAGTCTCTTCAACTATAACATCATCAGAGTCTAACTCTACTGGAGCAGTCTCTCTTTTTTCACTAGTTTCCCCCTTTTCACTATTCCCTGCTAGTACATCCTCTAAGTTCATGAGAAGGGGGGAGCATCTGTTATTGTAAGTGTTTTTGCCCTTGTTGTTATTGTTTTGTTTCTGGGTTGACTGATACTTTCTTCTTTACTTCCTGTTGACCGATTGGAACCCATCATCTTGTGGGTTACCGGTTTTAGGATGGGAGTTCTCCTTGTTGGGTTCTGGACTCTCTCTATCTTTCCATTCAGGGCAATTTCGAATGAAGTGTCCCGATTTGAGGCACTTGAAGCAAGCATTTGGAAGATTCTTGTAGAGGACAGGTTGGTCCTTCACAAAGTTGCCCTCTGAATCATTAATTGCAATGAATCTATCAGGGTTTTGCTAAGGTCTATCTCTATGAATAGTTGAGGATGCCACCGCGGGTTGATGTCTGTAAGGCCTTTGCCCTAACAACCTACCAAGGGGAGCAGCTAAGGATTTCAAGAAGGGATATAGGTGCAACAGAAGGTTTGGGAATTCGACCCAAATCGGGACACGTTGTCGTATTGCTGCGCATTCGAGGTGTGAAAAACACCCAAAAGTTGTGTGTGTGATTTGATACTTTGTACATACTTAGTCGTTATGTTTGCTCTTTTATTTTACGTGGGCAATATAGTGAAGAGGGGTTTGAAGCAAGAGGAAGAAATAAGTCGTGATGAGCAGACATACACGATTGCCCTTCAAGCCTGTGGTGCAATTGAAGATAAGGGATCAGCTACTCTAGCCATGTCTAAAGAAATTGGGCAGGCATTACAGGTAGATGCTTGGAGCACTTCAGATGCCTTTCTTGGTGACACACTCCTGAATGTCTATAGCAACTGTGGAGCAATTGCAGAAGCTGAGTGTGTATTTGTCAGCTTAACTTCTCACAATGTTGTTTCATGGACAACACTGCTTTTGGCATATGTCAAGCACTGCCAAGTTGAGAAGGCCTTGCTGTTGTATAGGCAGATGCAGAAATTTGGTGTGAATTCAGACAAGCAGGCCCTAACTGTTGCTATTCAAGCATGTTGTGATCTTGCAGCGAGTGTGACATTTAAAGACAGTCTTTTACTAGAAAGATCCTTGCAAATCAGTCGAGCGTTGCATGCTGATGCTTGGCGAAAGCAATTCCTGTCAGATGTGTTTGTTGGTAGTTCCCTTGTCACTCTGTACAGTAAGCATGGTTGTCTTCTGGAAGCTGAAAACATCTTTTCCAAAATTTCCAAGTCTGATAATCTTTTGTGGACTGTAATGCTATCTGCCTATGATGAGGAGGGCTTAGGAGAAAGGGCTCTACAACTGTACAGCCAAATGCAAGTGGAAGGCTTTGCTGCAGACCAACATTCATTGTCAATGGCCATCCAGGCATGTGGTGCACTTACAGATGCAGAAGCTATTGTTTGGGAGGAACAATTGCCTCTACTTGGGTTTCTGGAAATTGGCCAGACATTGCATCATGATGCTTGTATGAGGGGTTATACTTCAGATGTCTTTGTCGGCAGTGGCCTTGTGAGTTCGTATGGAGGCATAGAAGCAGGTGCTCCTAGTATAGGTGCCCAGGTTGAAGGTTCCTTTGTTCCCAATAATAATCTAGAGGAGGCTATTCTGCTGCTGATGATTCTTTTAAGAAAGAGCTCATTAAGGAAAATTGCATGGGATCCAACTGTAATAGAGCATTTAGCTTTTGTTTTGTCAATGTGTGGGCAGATTGCAACTTTAGCAAAGCAGTTTGAGGAAGTTTTACCTAGAATATACAGTAGACCTGATCGTGGTATAATCAGGCACTTTGTTATAGTGGGGCATGTTTTCAGAATTATAAAAAAAAAGCAAGAACCTGCCGAACAAGAGCTAAAAAGGGAGGACGCAAGCAACGGTAGGGGAAAAAGAGATTTCAGAGGAGAAAAAGCAAAGGGAGACGGAGATCAATGTCGACTTTTTTAGAGGAGAATCATGAAGGGGGAGGCTAATGTTAGTTTTTTTGGTCTCTCTCCGTGATCAAAAAGAGAGTGTAACAGGGAGGGCAACAGGGAAGCTACGGTGGAAGAAGGTTCAAGGAAGCGTTAGATAACACTGCAGAAGGAAACGAAGGAGAGCACCTGTGACAATGAACTGGTGACAAAGAAGACGAGGAGAAGATACCTGCTGCTTTCGAGATAAGAGATAAAGATGATGGTGGTGATGAACTGGGTACAGTTTCTTGGATTGTGATAAGCAATGTACATGAAAAAGCTGTCTTTGAGCAGAAGGCAACTCTGAAGAAACAGAAAATAGCGCAAAACATCAAGCAAAGGGCCTCAACAAGGAAAACCAAGCGCGCAGCAAGCTCATCCTCAGCCAAGGAAATCGCATCAGCTATTAAATATGTGCAAGATGAGATACCTGCAATTGAGAAGGGGACTGGAACTTTATGCACTTAAAGAAATCGAGCAGAGAATGGAGAAGAAAGCTATTTTGTAATTACAAAAGGCATAGGAGTAGTCATAGCATGATTCCCAGCAGTAACACAGTGTATTCCTGCAATTCTCTGCCACACCGTTTCATGAGACTGGGATAAAGCTCTCCGTGATGCCTAGCTTGAATGGAAATGCTTCAGCAGAGGACAAATAAGGCAACATCACCCAGACCAGCATGTCACCGATATCGTCCTGGTGCGTAGTAAGTCAGTGGCCATGTGAGGATCATAATGACCATCGACATGCTTAGTGTAGTCAGTGGCCACGTGATGCTCAGTGGCAAGATGGGGTTTTTTGGAGTTCCAGCTGGACTTATGAGTAAGTACTTCCTTCGTCTTGTCACACCCGCTTTGAGGGCAAAAGTGACTGATCTTTTTATTCAAAATACACATTGGCAAGATTTTAAGAAGGCCCTGAAAGAAGAATATTTCCTTGAGGACTTTGGTATGGCTACTCGGCGGTCATTCCGAGAGTGGGTCTACATGCCAAACAAAGGTCTAGCTGCTTCAGAGTTGATTCGGAAATTTGAAGAGAGGTATAGTCAGCTTGATGCCATTGAACAAAGAGCATTGGATGTTGAGAAAGTTGAGCTTTTCTTACAAGCTGCAGATCCTACTCTTCGGGAAGAATTGGGAGAGCTTCTTGAGGATCGCACGAAGCCTATGGGACTTAAAACGGATTGGCAGGATGCCCAGGATGCAGTCTCAACTTTGACCAAGAGGAGGATATGGAAGACCCGCCTACAGAATGGTTCTATGACACCGACACCATCATCTGCTCCTATGCCTGCTTCTATTCCTGTTATTTCTTCTCCTCCTCAGCCAATTTCTTGGCCTATGCCAGTGCTTACTATTTCTACTCCTCCTATTCCTCCTGTTCCACGACCGATGCCTGCACCTTCTGCTCCTCCATTGGTGCCTACCTCTCTTGATGACATAATCAAAGGCATAACGGATTTGACACTGGAGTCAGTTAAAGCGGAGTTGGTGGAAAAATTGAAAGAGCAGTTTGCTTCGATTGTGCCTACTACTTCTTCTAGTGCTCCTACTGCACCTAGGAGTGCTCCTAATGCACCTAGGAGAGATCGGAGATGTATTTGGTGTGATAGTACGGACCATCAGCATTGCAGGGATGGTGAATCTTTTCAGGATGCAAGGAGGAAGAATTTGGTATATTGGGGACAAGATGGTAAGATTTGGTTGACTGAGACAGGAGCTCCACTTGCTACCAACTTTGGTAAAGGTGGAATGAAGTAGTGGATGACATGGCTGCGCGTACTTCTTATGTGACAGCTAGAGGTGATGCTCCTGCATATGGAGTCCAGATTGAGAAGGGATCAGAGACGCAGTCAGCACTATGGACTTATGCTATGGAGACTGCAAACAAGGGAAAAATTCAGCAATCTGTTTTGACTAGTGCAGGCTCTAGCATCAGATCAGAGACAGGTTGGGATTCGCCTGTTGACAGGTACTCTATTTATACTTATTTGGCTAAGTCTCAGGGAGTAGATGTACTTGTTGAGGAGAAGCCTAAGAGGGATGAAGAAAATCCAAGTGCAGCTAAAAAAACTAGAGGGGGTGAGTTTGTTATTCCACCTACTGTAGGACCATCTTTGAGACCAGGGCTAGATCGACAGATGGAAGATGCTCAAAAGAGAGAAAAGAGGTAAGAGCCTAGAGAGAGAAAGAAGCCAGGGTTTAGATTGATGTCTGATATTGAGACATCTACAGACATGAAGAAAATCTTTAATGACAAGATACTTGGCAGTGAGGTGACTTTTACTATTTCTGAGGTTTTGGGCATCTGGAAAAGAGAGTTTCAAGATCAATTCCAAGAAGTCTTGAAGAGGAAAAGACATGCATTGCCTACCACTGATACACAGGGTGTTTTGATTGGGGAGTTGGATGAGGATGAGGATGAGGTTATGGTTGAGAATGCTTCTGTTTTTCCGCAAGTAGAGAAGAGGGTTCAGCCTATGCATTATGCTGAAACTGATGAGCCTGTCTTGATACCGCGTAGTCACTTTTCGTGGAGTCATTGGGCTAGGGCAACTATAGAGACGATGGTAAAGATTGGAGAGAAACAGGTGCCTTATGTTGCATTGGTGGATCATGGTTCAGAGATTAATCTCATAGTTCGTGGAGTTTATGAGAGTAACAGATGGCCTATGGATGTAGAGCATGGGTGGCATATGAGAGCTGCCAATAACACTGCAGGTGATTTGTATACTGCCTGTCCCAATGTCAAGGTTTCTATTGGAGATGTAGAGGAGGATTTCCATTTCTTTGTACAGGATTCATGCTCTTATCTCATAATTCTTGGACAGCCATTCATCACAGAGATGCGCATGGAAACAAAGGTAATGGATGATGGATCTGCTTATGCACGGATTCGCAGTAAAGATGATATGAGAGTAGTTCAGTTTATGACTGTGTGTGTGAACCATGTTAGAAACAGAGATACTCTCAGAGATGCACCTTTGCCCACTGTGAGGGATTCGGGTTTTCATTAGGTACTGCCGTTTCGCGAGACGACGGTGGTACAGAGCAGAGGAGATTGGAGTTCTCGCCTCCTGGCAGCAGTGTTTTCTCCTCCGGTTTTGTTGGGATTTCAGCAAATAGTTCAATGAGCTATCAGAAGATTTATAGGTTGCCTAGAGCTGCCAGGCAGTACATATGCAGAAAGGAGAAAAATTTGAAAAATGCAAGAATTTTAGAGGATGATGAGCATATAGATGGGATGTATGACAATATGATTTGTGCAGATATGATGGAAGAGATGAAAGATATACTGAAAACTGATATGCAGAGTTGTCACAGCAATGTATTAGTGCAATCCCTGGATATGTTTCATGAAATTGCAGATTTTGTGTCACAGATTGAGTCAGAGGCTGAGGTGGCTCAGCAAAAAGTGTTGAGTGCTGAAGAAATTCAGCAAACAGAGTTTCTAGCTGGTTATGATCAGCTTTCAAAGACACAGAGGGCTGAAAACTTTCAGCCAACAGATTTTACTGCTGAAATATTTCACATCCAGAGTTTAGGGTTGTTTCTATGCAGTCCATAGAGCAGAGGGCTGAGGATATTTATCCATTAGAGTGCAGAATTGCTGATTTACAGCAAGATTTGAGTAATGCAGAAGAGCATAATGAAGCCAGGGTTGACACGAAATACAAAACTGTGGATAAGAAGGTGAAGCCGGTAGCTGTACCGCTTCCACTTGACAGTGATCAGCAAATAGAGAGGGCTGCTAAACAGCCAATTTTGAGGAATCCGGAGCATATTGGTCATAAATTTTCAGCAGAGACTCTTGCTGAATTGAAAATTGGAAATGGTGATTTCTTGCTACCCATAGAGAAGCAATGCTTTCAGGAGATGCTTGAGCGACATGGAAGGGGATTTGCTTTTCTTCGGCATGAGATTGGATGTGTGAATCCAGATATTGTTGCTCCTATGGTGATTTTTACTATTCCTCATATTCCATAGAATCTCCGATCTATTCCAGTGCCTAAAGCACACCTGCCAAAGCTGATTGATTTATTGAATGAGAAAATCAGGATGGGAATTCTTGAGCCATCATCTGCACCATACTCAAACAGGTGGTTTACGGTTCCAAAGAAGAATGGTACTCTCCGATTTATACAGGACATGCAGCCAGTATACAGAGTTACTATCAGGAATGTTGGTATAGGTCCAGTTGTGGATGAGTTTGCAAAAGCATTTGCTGGACGTGCCATCTATTCTTTAGGTGATTTGTATTCAGGATATGATCAGTTTCAGCTGGCTTTGGAAAGCAGGGACATAACCACCATGAGAACTCCTATTGGGCTTGCCAGGATGTGTACCTTGCCTCAAGGTGCCACTAATTCTGTTGTGCATATAATGAATGCCATGCATAAGGTCCTTCGTGACTATATACGTCAGCTTACTATGCCTTTCTTGGATGATGTGCCCATTAAGGGGTGTGTAGAAGAAGAGAAAAATGAGAGTCTAAATGAGCAGGGATGTAGATACTTTGTGGCTGATCATATTTCAGCTTGTGAGAAGATTTCGGCCAGGTTAGAAGAAGTGAACTTGACACTTTCAGGGCAAAAATCTGTTTTTGGAGTGAATGAGGTTGTCATTGTTGGACATATGTGTGGATATTATGGTAGGAAACCCTCACCTGATAAGGTGGATGCTCTAGGCAAGATTGCGGAGTATTGTTCTACCACTTCAGAGGTACGGAGATTCATTGGAGCTTGTGTGTTTTATATGATTTGGATACCTCATTTTGCACACATAGCAGATTGTTTATATCAGCTGCTTCGAAAGGGGCAGAAACTCTATTGGAATGAGAGCCATACTAGAGCCATGCGGAAATTGAAGAAGTTATTGTAGAATGCTCCTACTCTCAGGAAAGCGGATTATAATTGCGGAAGGCCTATTGTATTGACAGTTGACACTAGTCCAATTGGCATAGGTTGGGCTGTGGGTTAAGATGATGCAGATGAGAATAGGTATGCTATTCGGTTTGGGATGAAAGTCCTAAACGAGAGACAGAGGAGATATCCGCAAATCAAGAGACAGTTATTGGGGATTGTTACGGCTCTCAAATGTGACAAGGAATACTTTATTAGAGCTTTAGTTGTGGTAGAGACAGATTGCTTGCCATTGATTGGTATGATTACGAGTTGCTCTACTCCAGATATAGCCATGTTGAGATGGATTGCATACATCAAGTCATTAAATCCAGAATTTAAACACATAGCAGGGAAGGATAATCCAGTGGCAGATATGCTGTCTAGAGCCAGATATGATGATGAGGAGACTCTACTTGCAGAAGAGGATGATGCAGAAATTTCAGCCATTATGGTTGATCATGTTTGCCATGTCTATGATATTGTGGCTTTCATAGAAGAACTCTATGTTGGAGATTGGTTGCAGATTGGCAAGTACCTTAGTACACTAAGCAAAAGAGATGAATGGACAGATGAAGAGTTCAAGAAGATCAGAAGGAAAGCCTATGGTTATTTTCTCAAGGACGGATTTCTTTGGAAGCATCCGAAGAAAAGAGGTGGATTACCTTTGCGGGTTGTCTGCGATAGAGAGACACAGTTATAGGTGATGAGGGAGTTTCATGAGAGTCCTTGGACTGGTCATAGAGGAGTGTGGGCTACTTATGAGAAAATCAAGGAGAAATATTGGTGGAAAGGCATGTATAGAGATGTTTCTCACTTTGTTGAGACTTGCAGAGACTGCCAGATGTGTTCGATAGTGCGTCATCGAGATGAGCTTCATCCGACCTATCCACTATGCATTCATTATAAGTGGGTAGTTGATTTGGTTACTATGCCTATGGGTCTATGGCAGATGAGATACATTGTTTTGGCTAGAGAGGATCTTACCAATCATGTTGAGGGCAGATCTTTGAGAACAAAAACCACTAGTGCAGTGTGTAAGTTCTTATTGGAAGAAATTTTCTGCAGGTATGGCTGTGTGGGTAAGATCACTGCGGATCGCGGTGAATTGGATGCAGATGAAGCTAGGGAGTTTTTCTCTGAGCTAGGAATCAAGTTGGCTCTAACTACAGCATATAATCCAGAGGGAAATGGGAAGAGTGAAAGAGGGCATCCGCCGATAGTGAAAGCATTAGCCAAAGCATGCAAAGGACGGATTGAAAAATGGCCGAGACTTCTACCATTTGCTTTATGGACTGATCGTACGACTCACAGTGTTACCACAGGATATATGCCCGCAGAGTTGATGTATGGTCAGAAACCGGTTATGCTGACTGAGACTTGTGCTTTGACTTGGTCAGTTTTACCTTGGCAGGAGGATTTGACGAGAGAGGAGCTCTTAGCTCTTCGGATTTGGCAGTTGGAGAGAAGACCAGAGGATATTCAGCTAGCTATTGACAGGTTGAAGGTTGCTAGACTAAGAAATAAGGACAGGTTTGACAGCAAGCATCGCTTGCGGCCTAGAGGAATAGAAGAGGGATATTGGGTATTAGTCTTTGATAGCAGCCTTGAAAATCAGCATACTGCACTTCGGAAGATGATGAAAAGATGGTTTGGGCCGTACATAGTCAGACATGTTTTTGATAATGCAACATATGAGTTGACAGAATTGGATGGGACAGTGCTTAGAGTGCCTATTGCTGGAAAAAGAATCAAGATTTTCAAGAAAAGAGATGATGAAGATTATGCATTGGAAGAATTTGCAACAGAAGAGCAACGAGAAGAAACTCCAATGGAAGAGACAGATGATATGACAGATAATCTTGTTGATATACCGAAAATGCATAATGAAGAGATTGATCTGTTTGTGGATCTTGATGATAATGATCATGGGTAGTTGGCCCATCCGACGGATGCGCAGGATTAGAGGGGGTGGATGTCGTATTGCTGCGCATTTGAGGTGTGAAAAACACCCAAAAGTTGTGTGTGTGATTTGATACTTTGTACATACTTAGTTGTTATGTTTGCTCTTTTATTTTACGTGGGTAATATAGTGAAGAGGGGTTTGAAGCAAGAGGAAGAAATAAGTCGTGATGAGCAGACATACACGATTTCCCTTCAAGCCTGTGGTGCAATCGAAGATAAGGAATCAGCTACTCTAGCCACGTATAAAAAAATTGGTCAGGCATTACAGGTAGATGCCTGGAGCACTTCAGATGCCTTTCTTGGTGACACACTCTTGAATGTCTATAGCAACTGTGGAGCAATTGCAGAAGCTGAGTGTGTATTTGTCAGCTTAACTTCTCACAATGTTGTTTCATGGACAACACTGCTTTCGACATATGTCAAGCAGGGCCAAGTTGAGAAGGCCTTGCTGTTGGATAGGCAGATGCAGAAATTTGGTGTGAATTCAGACAAGCAGGCCCTAACTATTGCTATTCAAGCATGTTGTGATCTTGCAGCGAGTGTGACATTTAAAGATAGTCTTCTACTAGAAAGATCCTTGCAAATCAGTCGAGCGTTGCATGCTGATGCTTGGCGAAAGCAATTCCTGTCAGATGTGTTTGTTGGTAGTTCCCTTGTCACTCTGTACAGTAAGCATGGTTGTCTTCTGGAAGCTAAAAACATCTTTTCCAAAATTCCCAAGTCTGATAATCTTTTGTGGACTATAATGCTATCTGCCTATGCTGAGGAGGGCTTAGGAGAAAGGGCTCTACAACTGTACAGCCAAATGCAAGTGGAAGGCTTTGCTGCAGACCAGCATTCATTGTCAATGGCCATCCAGGCATGTGGTGCACTTATAGATGCAGAAGCTATTGTTTGGGAGGAACAATTGCCTCTACTTGGGTTTCTGGAAATTGGCCAGACATTGCATCATGATGCTTGTATGAGGGGTTATACTTCAGATGTCTTTGTCGGCAGTGGCCTTGTGAGTTCGTATGGAGGCATAGAAGCAGGTGCTCCTAGTATAGGTGCCCAGGTTGAAGGTTCCTTTGTTCCCAAGAATAATCTAGAGGAGGCTATTCTGCTGCTGATGATTCTTTTAAGAAATAGCTCATTAAGGAAAATTGCATGGGATCCAACTGTAATAGAGCATTTAACTTTTGTTTTGTCAATGTGTGGGCAGACTGCAACTTTAGCAAAGCAGTTTGAGGAAGTTTTACCTGGAATATATAGTAGACCTGATCGTGGTATAATCAGGCACTCTGTTATAGTGGGGCATGTTTTCAGAATTATAAAAAAAAAGTAGGAACCTGCCGAACAAGAGCTAAAAAGGGAGGACGCAAGCAACGGTAGGGGAAAAAGAGATTTCAGAGGAGAAAAAGCAAAGGGAGACGGAGATCAATGTCGACTTTTTTAGAGGAGAATCATGAAGGGGGAGGCTAATGTTAGTTTTTTTGGTCTCTCTCCGTAATCAAAAAGAGAGTGTAACAGGGAGGGCAACGGGGAAGCTACGGTGGAAGAAGGTTCAAGGAAGCGTTAGATAACACTGCAGAAGGAAACGAAGGAGAGCACTTGTGACAATGAGCTGGTGACAAAGAAGATGAGGAGAAGATACGTGCTGCTTTCGAGATAACAGATAAAGATGATGGTGGTGATGAACTGGGTACAGTTTCTTGGATTGTGATAAGCAATGTACATGAAAAAGCTGTCTTTGAGCAGAAGGCAACTCTGAAGAAACAGAAAATAGCGCAAAACATCAAGCAAAGGGCCTCAACAAGGAAAACCAAGCGCGCAGCAAGCTCATCCTCAGCCAAGGAAATTGCATCAGCTATTAAATATGTGCAAGACGAGATACCTGCAATTGAGAAGGGGACTGGAACTTTATGCACTTAAAGAAATCGAGCAGAGAATGGAGAAGAAAGCTAATTGGTAATTACAGAAGGCATAGGAGTAGTCATAGCATGATTCGCAGCAGTAACACAGTGTATTCCTGCAATTCCCTGCCACACCGTTCCATGAGACTGGGATAAAGCTCTCCGTGATGCCTAGCTCGAATGGAAATGCTTCAGCAGAGGACAAATAAGGAAACATCACCCAGACTAGCATGTCACCGATATCGTCCTGGTGTGTAGCCAAGTAGACAGCAGATGACTCCACCCTCCAAGCGGCCTTGGACTATGCCTGTGGCCAGACTCCTGCAAACTTTAGACCTATCAAGTATGGTGCTCCTTGCTTCCTCCCTAACACCGTACTTGATCATGCCTCTTATGTATTCAATAGCTACTACCAGATATATGCCAAAGGTGCCGCTACATGCGATTTGAAAGATATCTGAATTCGAACGAAAAGTGTTATTGAAAGGAAGAAGCTTGAATTGCTTTAGCTGCTTGCACTGTGGCTCAAGTGGCAACAACTGAACTGGATAAACAGAGTGCTGGATATTCTAGCTGGCTCGTCAACTGACATTTACAGCAAAACTCATGTGTCAGATGAGCCAACATGCTGTGAATTGAATTTTTGTGATCAATGCAGTGAGAAAATTTCCAAGCAGATGTCTGAACCTTTGGTTTCAGTGTCAATGAAATTTCTGATACAATTAAAGCAGAGCATCAGGAACAGATAGAGGTATTTAGAACAGAAAGCACTGTATAGAGAGTTGATAATATCTGTGAAACTTCTCAGTCTGAAAAATGTATTAGTGTATATGTGCCAAACTGCTATTCTTTGGATAAACAGAACAGTTCTTCTAATTGTGAGAGTGTAAACTCGAGCATATCGGATGCAGTTGAATTATCCACTACAGAAAATCGGTATGGGGTTTCCAATTGCAACATATCTAGATCTTCTCAAGCTTCAAAACTGATTATCTATTCAACTGTGTGGATCAGTAACTTCATGTATTATGGGATCTTTTCTTCTCTATAAGACATCAACAAAGATAATGCTTTGAATAATAATGTGGAATGCGTATACTGGAAATGCCCATCCTCTTCGCATATTTGCTGATCTTCTATCCAGAAATTAGTCAAGGTCTTCTGTGGACACGACTTTGCTTTGCTTTGACAAATCCTTCGACAATGTCGGTTTACGACCAGAGGGGTCGAACTCAAGAGTCCATTTGAAGAGGGACAATGGAGAGCTCCTCAGTATCCATTGTCCATGGCTTAGTAGGGTTAGGGTTGCATGCTCGCTCTCAAAAAGGAAGAAGAAATAGTTGTTTGGGAGGTATTGAATAGCCATGGGTTTCCCATCGATTGGTTCCCAATTCAGCTTGACCCAATTTCGGAGAAAATCCATGGGGGGGCATGTCCCATGACATAGCCCAATAAGTGCTCTAGATTGATAGGAAATTGTGAACTTCTTCAACTCCAGAGCAGGGACTGAGAGACAGACTTTCTTACCTGGCATACCCGTTGGATTTGCTGGCTGCCCAGATTCCAGAGACGCTTTGGGGGGGTGGTAGAGTCGTGCAACCCTTTTTGAGCTCCTGCCTGAGTCTGATGTTTGCCTCGTTGAAAAAGACCCTGCTGACCTCGAGGAGTTGAAATGTTGTCAGCTCCTTTAGCTTCTTGGAGGCTCTCCCTTTGGTTCGTGGGGCTTCTACTATCACATCCTGCCAGTTATTTTGCAAAACCTCCCAGGTGGACAGCTCCAGTCCCAAAGGACAATCCATCTCCACATCCTCCTGAATGTTGTTTTGCATGCTGCCCAATAGGTCCGAGATGCCCTTGGCCTGCATGTTGAGCAGAGAGTCCATTGAACAATGGATTACCTAGTATTTGGCCGAAGGCTCTTTGTAGAGAGCCCGCCATGCCAGGATCATGATGGTACAGAGAAGGGGGTGTCATCTGCATGATGGGCACAGACAGGGTGCCAAACTGTGGCACAGTATGGGAGGAGCTCTGGGCCAGCATCCCGAGCGGCGGAGTCACCTCCGCTCATACCCTGACAGGCGACACGAGGGAAAACAGTCCGCCCACAATCTTCCTTAAGTGCTTTCCTCGCGCATGCAATCCGTCACGTCACCAGTTTCTGCAACCCTAACCCTCGGCCAAAAGGCCAGCGCGCACGCGCGAGAGCGAGAGAATGGAGGGTCCTCAGAGGGAGACCTTTCCTGGGCTGTAAACCTAAAGAGAGTCTTTTCTCGGCACTATGCTTTCAATTTATCAAATATCAGGATGTCGTGATCTGTGACAGCGTGAAGCCCGTGTAGGGCGGTGCGCAATGACAATGTGGCGTGAAGCATGGTACAGACTGTCGTATTAGACATAGCTCGTTACGGGACAGGGATGTGGACATGAGTGACTCGTTAATAAATTTTTCTTTAGACGCGCTCAACGAGGCCCCGACGTTCACCAGTGAATATAAGTTATTAAGTTTCATTGTGAGGATTCAGGAACCAACTGGCAGCGCTGCAGCCTATCAAGTTTCAGTGTATCGTGAGATGTGAAGGCGTGAAGCCCGTGTGTTGTATTCTCAATGCGAAAAATAGTAGAATACGGAGCATATGCATATGTTGGTTTGCTGATGAGTGCTCCCAGCCCCGGAGCACGTGCTACCCACTATAAAATTTACAAGCTCCAGTCTTCCCCTTCGCTTGCAAATCGGAGCACTCCTGGGTGTGGGTGCATCTGTGAGCGTGTACGGGAGTGTGTGGGCTGGGCGTGTACTCTGTGTCTGTATGTGATTGAGTTGCTGCTGGTGTAGCCTCCCCTGCCGCCATCATGTTTGTCACTGTAGCCGTGATGACGGTGAGCCTTTGCGCCTATGTCACCTTGGCCTCTCGCCTGGGCTACACCCCCCACCTCACACTCGCCCTCTTAGCCGCACTGCCCATCTTCGTCTACAAACACCTCTCTGCTTTGAAGATGTCCCTGTCCTCTTTTCGCCTTGCCACCTTCTTCAAAATGCATGGGCCTACCGCCTTTCTTCTGCTGCGAGAGAAGCTCTCCAAAGGTGACGAGACCTTCCCCATCGGCAAGTACAACCTTGTGGTCTTCAACCTCAACGTCGTCAAGCACTGCTTGGTGCAGAATGCCTCCAACTATGACAAAGGGGGGAGAGCTGCCAGGCTCATGGGCGAGGTCGTGGGACCTCGCGGCATTCTCGGCGCCCTCGATGAGGATGACCACCTACCCTCCCACCAAGTTTTGAACCCGCACACCAAGCAAGCCGAGAGAATTCAAGCCTTTGAGGACCTGGTCCTCGAGGAGACGGACAAGAAGCTCAAAGAATGGAAAGAGATGGTGGCTAATGGGAAGGCCACCCATGAGGTAGACCTGTACATGGATTTGAATGAAATTTTCTTCAAAGTGCTCTACAAATTCGCATTTGGGATAGAGTTGAGCAAGGAAAAATTCCACCATGTGCATCACCTGGTGTCCAAGCTTGAGAGATACTCGGCGGTGGTGGGGTTTGTCCCTGCCAAGCTATTACCACTCTACAAGCTCTATCGAAGTGATGTGCAAGCTCTTATAAGAGGCCTCAACAAAGTGGTGGAGGAAATCATCAAGGAAAGGGGTGCAAGATCACCCCTATCAGAATTGCAAGAGGCTACAGCAAGCATGGATAGTGTGCAATTGCATGATACAGTGAAAAATTTATTGTTCGCGGGGGCAACGACAGCAGCCAATGCACTGGGGTGGGCGGTGCATTTGGTGTCCAATGACCTAAAGTGGGGCGACAGGGCAGCTAGGTCAACAAGGGCCAAGGACCTTAACTTTTTCAAAAATGTGTGCCTAGAGACAAATCGAATGTACCCACAGGCCAATGTGATAACAAGGCGAGCAAAGGGTGATGACTATGTGGAGGGTTATGGACCCATCCCCAAGGGGAAAGTCCTAGTCATCCCCATCATTGCGCTACACTATCATCCAATTTACTATAAGAATGCACACGTGTTCAACCCGGACCGCTGGGCGGAGGGGCAAAAACTACCACCACTCATGTCCTACATTCCCTTCACGGCAGGGCCGCGACAATGTATCGGGCAAAGCCTCTTCAATCGGGCGGGGCCACCACTATTGATGCGTCTCTACGACACCTTCTCCTTCGAACCATTACACAGCCACCCAACACCCAAGTGGCCCAATGCTGTGCTACCCCCGAATGCTGGTGGCTTTAGGATGCTCATCCACCCCATTGCTTAAAGGTTTAGAGCTATCAACCCCATGATCTCTTGTTTTATGTATGACACCCTTCTCCGTGTTTAGTATATATATGTGCACCTATATGTGTGCTTATGTGCACATTCATAGAATAGTCTTTCCTTTTATGGTAATCTCTCACTTCTATATTGAAATGTAGGAAACATAGTTACAAAGCTTTTGAGAAAATTGCATGTTTCTCCTCAGAAGATTCCCTAAGATTCTTTTAAAAACTTGAAGTTTAGTATTTTTGAACTAATCGTGCATGTCCTAGAAATCACATGATATAACTTCTTATGGATGAGAAAAACACTTTTAAAAAGAGGAGTTATACTACGAAAAGCCTTCTTGTATGTACCAAAATGAGCCATTTTGGATCCTTTTTTATTTTGCCCATAATTAAGATTTGACAAGTATAACAACATTGCGAAGAAATAATATGGTTGTCTTAAGTTTGGACCATAATACTAGCATATTCTGTAGTTACAAAACCTAATAAATAAGACATGACATGTATAACAAAGTCAAGGTACTCTCTAGTTTACACAATAGAAAAGTTTAAGGAAAAATGTGAAATGTAGCTAGGTGACCAAATGTCGGTAATTTGTTTAGGAGGAAGCTCTATAATGTTTAGACGTGTGTAAAAATATTAGCCTCTTTAGTTTTCTAGATGTGCGAAGGCATAATAAAATAAAATCATGTTCCATTTACTAGATTTGGTTCCTATTTCTATGTTATGGTTAAAATAATGGCACTAGTGCCACAAGCAATACTTGTTTTGTTTCAATGAAGGTCTGAACACCATTGAACCAATGCTATTCAAATAAAGGATATATTAGAGTTCTATCTTCATCTATTTTGATGTAGAAATAGAGGTTATTACACTTGATTTGGAAAACATGATGCTCTCTTGTATGAGAAGTATACCCCAAAGCCAAGGCCAACTCTATGCCTTTGTATCTAGCCACTATTGCTGAATTAACACCTCATTGTCTATTTTATATGTACAAGTACCTCTTACGAGTATATGATTTACCTAAATGTCCATGAAATGCATATGAGTTTTAAAAATATGCATAAGGCATGATACATTGTGAAGTGCAAGCAAAGTACAACCTAAGGCAATGTGTGTATTATATCATAATAAAAACTATGATCTTGTATATTGCAAGAATGCAATGCTTTCTCCTTTGAACAATTGCACAACCACCCAAATGCCAATGGCTTTAGGATGTTCATCCACCCCAATGCTTAAAGGTATAGAGCCACAACCCCCATGATCTCTTGTTTTATGTATGACACCCTCCTCTTGTTAGACAAATCAAGCCAAGGATGAAGTAGCCGATAAACAGTTGTATAAAGACAATTCTTTATTAACGGTTGCTTCCAAATTCTTGTTAGCCAACTTGTAATGTAGAGCTAGGTGAATGCTAAAATGACATAATTGAAAATAGATATGGGTAACCATGAAGTGCTATCGATTGTTGAAAATTGAGAATTTGTTGCTAGTCTTTTCCTATTCCTCCATAGTACTTGTGTTGATAGTTGTGAAATTAGATGCCAAAACTAAGTGTGTTCAAGTGATAAATGTGATATTCTAAGTCCATGAGCTACACTTATAGATTCAATAAATTATGCACCAAATGCTGCACACAAGCCACATTATAGTACTGCCTACTAGCAGGGTCCATTTCTAGACTAAGTGTGGCCAAGTTAGATATATACAAGTCAAGTGAGATCAGTTGCATGGAGCTTGAGATCATGGGATGCTCCATCATGTTGCTATATGCATGAGAATATTGTCCAAGTATATTACTAGCATTCTCTTTTCAATTACATCTTCAAAGCTATTCTTGTAAAATGTCATAGTCCCTATGGTAGCTTTCCAAGTTTATTTGCAATCATTGGATCATGATGATCCTACCAATATGTAACTCATATATTCAAGATTTCCAATTTCATCTATAGATTTCCAATTTTGTTTATATTCCTTGGACTGTGATGATCCGAACAACATCCAACTTATATATTCTAGCTCACATAGGAAACAAAAACTAAAGAAAGAGCTTGATTTCATTCATCTTGCCATATATCAATGCGTCAAGATAATAAACAACAATATTTATGACTTCTACTTGGGTAAAGAACTACTTACAAATTCCAATAGCAATGAGTATGCAACTTCATGATTTTTCTTCTATAGTCCCTTTCTTACTCACCTTATGAAACCAAAACTTAGTGATATCTTAAACTAGGCCCATGCAACTAGTATATCCTTAGAGAGACCCATGTAGCTAGTATTCTACCATTTCATACTCTCAAGTATGAGGAAACTTTCATTATTGTGCATGGCGAACTTGAAGAAGGGTACATATGTGTACTAAATGAGTTAACTGTGAAGAAATTCAAATGTGAAAATCTCGATGAGAGTATGTCAATTGTTTGAGTAGCAATTGAGTGGTTAAGCTTCCTAATAATTTGTATATTATAGAAATTAAATGGCATAGTGGATAGAATCAAAGATTTTCCCACGTGGACAAAAATATGGTATTCTTGTCTCCTCTGCTTTTGAGATAGTAGAGTTCATTTTGTGGTTCTTCCCCTCCTATTTAGTCGAAATCTTCAAACCCTGACAAGTTTTGGTAGTCCCAACGTCCCCTATTAACTAATAAAAGCTGTCAAAACCTTTGATGAAAACATGACAAAGTTAAGTTAATTGAGATCATTTTGAAAATCGAGATAATTTTCAAAGTTCTTGGCACTCATAGTATTTTTAATTTGTCTCCCTGGCCTCTCTCTTTAGGTTTCTTTCTCTGCACATTGTCTGCATACTTGTTGTCTTTTACCTTGGGGGGTCCACTAGGGTTTACCGTATGATATCACATGAGTGTAAGGGAGGGGGGTTATTTAAGGAAAGGAAGGTACATTTTATAAGGTAAGGTTCCATAAATAGGGGGTAGATAAGGGGTATTTTCATATATTTCTTACACGCAGGTGGCATCTCCTTATTACTATTAGTGAATCCCCAGTGTCTTTTACATGGCATCCACAAGGCGTCCTTCTCATTCCATAAACTCTTGCACCATGTATAGCAAGAGCGCAAATGGAGAATGGGAACCCAAAACATTTACTATAAATGATTGGGTTACAATGCTACCATCTTGTAGGGGCTCTCACAGAGTGAAAAAAACAAAACAAGAGGATATCAAATATCATTGGAAGGGACGTATATTTGCCTTCAAAACCATGCCTCAAGGCTTGTTTGCTTTGGTGCAATATGTTTACATGGGTAGAGATATGCACTTAGCTCCACGGGAATATTTTTCCTAGCAAGCACACTCTTAAGTTTGAGTTGTAAGGTTTACGTGAGTATATGGTTTTGTTTGAAGCATATGCTAAATATTGGATTGTTGGTTGTAGATATCTTTCCATCAATAAGTTTCGAGTGGCAACCTATGGAGAGCCTCAGCATAACATTCCATGCTATTCATAAAGAATTTGCAGACATTATTTATGTTGATCAAGTCACGAGTTTTTTTCATGAAATTGAAATTTTTGTGTATTATGCACAATATGTGGTTCCTTCAAGAGTACGTGTGTATGGATACCTTGAAGATCTGCAATTACCAAGCCTCTCATCTTTGGATTGGGAGATGCTTGATGAAGCAGCAATGGAGAGTTTTAAATTCAAGATTGCTCAAGATTTTCAAAAGGCTATGCCTCCTGGAAGGATCTCGAGAAGAGTATGATTATCATGGTTTTTACCCTTGCATGTTTTTGTAGCTTGATTTAAAACAACATGTTTATAACTGACGAAGGTTTCATGGCTAAATAGAAAATTTTTCGAGGAAGATTTGGACAAAATTTTAGCTCTATGTTGGAAAGTCAACGAATCTGACCACAAAGGTGAATTTATAAGGTGCAATGTGTGCCCTCAATCATTGGGTTTATCCTATAATATATCTCGATAATCTCTTATCATAGGTTTTGATTTCAGAAGATACAAACTTAGATTGAGTGCTTGGGTTCCTTTAGATTCAGATATTGATTGTAAGACATTGAAACTTACAGTGCAATTTACCGCACAACAAGTAAAGGAGGTGAACATTACTTCAAAGTGGAGTCTTAAGGATATTGTTGACACCTTGGAGTTTTTAGAAAATGTTATTCCTGGATATAAGTTCAAGGTAAATGGTGTTGTAATTGGAAAAAGAGCTGAGAGCTCTATATCATGTATGAGTTGTTTTCCTCCTACTATTGTGATTTTCAAACCATAAATATACATGTATAAAGAATTTTGAATCTTTCTTTTTCTCATATATATTGCTGCCAGAAACATGGAATTATACAAATTGATAAGTACTATTTTAAAAAATCTAGGTATAAGCTTTGCAGTGATTCTATGAATAACACAAGGGGAATGTTACTTCCGTACAAATAGACAAACCGAAAATTATAAGGCTATTCTTTAACTTCTATTTGATCTTTGGCTTCTCCATCCTCGAGCTGTTCTTTAGCTTCTCCTTGATCTATAGCTTCTCCATCCTTAACACTTCTCTCTTTCTTTGGAAAAGTTGCTTCATCTTCCATACTTTCATCCGTCATCACTAGTTTCCTCTTAGTAGGTATTTTCTTTGGTCGCTCGAAGAACTTAATTACCTTAGGCACTCTTTTCTCCTTAGGCTTTAGAGGGGATGGACTACATTTCAATGGACAAAGCTTAGGCATTCCGCCCTTCATTTTGGGCCCCTTTTGTTTGGACCTTGGAGACTTCTTTTTCTTGGTGTTTGCCATTTTCTTGCCTTTGCCCTTCATTGTTACTTGTCCTTTGGAATTTTTAGCTGGGAGATGGGAATCTTGGTCCACCAGTGTAATTGCCCTATCTTAAACTAGTTCACTATACCTCTCCCGTATCCACCACACATGTATGACTCAGGGTAGTCTCTACACTATAACAAACCACACAAGTTATTTGAAGTAGCAAGAGACTTTCACTATAAAAGGGATAAAGCATAGGAAACTTACATTCACCCCCTCTACATTCAGTAACTTCAAATATATTATCCTCGAAGCATTTGAAACCACTCTCGAGCCTCAACTATGTACGTCATTTTGCAATGGGACCTCTTGAAGCAGAAACTTGAAAGGTCTTTAAGGATCAACAATGCTTTAAAAGTTGGTGTCCAAGTGGGTAGTAATAAGTCTAGCAACACTACACATATTAACTTATTAGTGAATATTATAAACTTTATCCAATAAAAGATAAAATAAAGAGAGTTTATTGACAATACATCTTTGATTGGCCATGGATTCTTGCAAGAGAATTCATAAAAATAACATCTCTTGCAGGAATGTCAATATAGATTAGACTCCAATGTCCTCTACAAACCAAAACACAAGTGAGAAATAACCCTAAAGACAAATCATCAAGAGATAGAATGTTGAAGAAAGTACCTTTCAATATATGAAAAAAAAATATGATGGTTTGTGACACTATCAAAGTCCTTAAAAAACCTTGCAATATTTGAATCAAATTTTGAAAACAAATCCACAAAGAGAAATGGATCAATAACAAATATACCCTTAGCAATATCAATGCTAAGAGAAGCAACATATGCTATGTATACAAAGTAAAGAATGAATAAGAGAATGAGTGCAATATAAGGACCCTTGGAAAAATTCATTATAAATAAAGAGAAGTAAAAGACCTTACCTCAAACAACAATAAACTAGTGAATCTGTTAGTTGAGTATCTTTTTTCTCAAATAGGATCTTATCCTCTGGAGAAATGCTGAGGTAGTCTTCTTTCTCAGGACTAACAGAAACATTCACAACCATTTGGTTGTATACTTCGCCCATCCTCTCGTAGTTCACTGGGCCAAGAGACAAAATCTTTCTCTACCAGATCAGATCCTCATTTTCTATTACCTCTTTCCTTTTCTCTTCCAAGACAACCTTCTACTCACTTGCAACCCTTGTAAAATAAAAATAGGTAACCTCTTCAATCTTGGGTTCTGGTGGCTCTTTCTGCTTTCTCCTGGGTGGGTGGAACATTAAGGATTTCAAATGCCTTTTATTGGAAGAGGCTTCAAAACTTTTTCATACCTATATCTAAGTCTGCTAACCATACTAAAGTCTTTATTCATTAATGTAATTCAATGTGCATGGGCAACTACAATATAAGCATCATTCATAAAATCTATTAAAAAATCCTCTACTGCTTCTTGCAAGCATAGTAGGGCAGAAAGCTGCCATCTCTTGTTGAGGTCATCCATAGAAGCAACAGAGGACAACCTATCAGATATCTCCTTGACTAGTCTAAAAAATGTAGCCTTAGGAATGAGGTGACTAGTTGACTTTTAAGCTTTCCTGATCTCTACAAAACACCTCTCCATGTAAAACCATCTTGACTTTTTCTTTTTCCTCACAGGGGCTTCCTTGGGAAGCTAAGAGTGAGGAGAAGATGAAGGCTCAAAGTCACCAAATGACTTGCTCTTTGAGGATTCACCTGAATAAACTTTACCAATTGGTGTAACAGGGACAACAATTTCTTCACTTGTCTCCTCAACAATCAGCTCATGACCTTCTTCAAAAGATTTCTTCACCAAGACCTTCCTTGTAGTTTGTTTTGTCTTGGTCATTGAAACCCACACGGTGCGATAAGGAAGCTAAATACTAAGACAATTGACTTCCATCGCGCCGAAATGGAGACTAGATGGAAGCCTTGAACTCCTGCTCCTCGCTTCACAATAAAGGTTGGCCCAATACAACATGATAGAGTGAATTTGAGTTCCTCCTTTGCCCTAATCGCTTCGTATTGGTGGATTCTAACACAACACGAATGCACGAGTTCCTTGTGTTTCTATTTGCACGCCCTTGCTTTGTATTTTCCCCAGTCACAGTGCAGTGTGAGAAGACAAGAAGAAGCTCTATAGCTCCAATATGACACGATGAAGGTTATTGCTAAAGTTCATAATATGTGCTATCGTGTTGCTTCGGACAACTCAACAGCTCTATAGCTACAATAAAACATGATGAAGGTTGTTGCTAAAGTTGGTGAAGTATGTTATCGCACTATTTTGGACAACTCAGCAGCTTTCAACATCATTAACGTCGAATGTACGGCACCTCTGTCGATCGAATACGTGAGAACTATCGAATGAATGGCAGTCATGACATAAGGTGTGAATTTGCATTTGCGCAAACTGAGAAGTTCTTATACACTCGCGGGTGCTGATGTCCATGTGTCATGTTCTCATTAGTCATTTGATTAGGGTTTTTGGAACGTTACTTCTTCCCCTCTCGCACCTATTTAGGGGCACCCAAATTTTTTTGCGCACTTTTCTTCCCCATTTCCTCAGGCATCGAATGTCTTCGACTCCATCTCCATCTCTGTCTCCTTCCGCGCGGTGCTCCGAACTATTTGTCTCCTCCCCTCAGCTCCAACCAACATCGAACCCATTTCCTTCTTCATCACTGACACCCCCTCCATCCATAATCATGTCTTTACTCTCCATGTCATCCCCTGTGTCCATACTTCGTCACCCCCTCCATCCATACTCCATCACCCCCTCCGTCAAAGTCGTATTCCTATCGCGTCGTATTCCTAACTCATCATCCTATTCCTAACTCATCCAACATAGCGCGAGAAGATAAATAGAAAGGTTTTGATTTTCTTCCTATCACGACGTATTTCTAACTCCTCCAACACGTCGTTTTCCTACCCTCACGAAAACGGTGCGATGCTGGGGTTTGGAGATTTTGAAATGCTTCTATTCATGTTGTATTCCTAACTCATCCAACATGGAGCGAGCACACCACTTCAAAAGGCTTATACATTGATATTCACGTTTTATATACAAGCATTCTAAGGCCTTTAGAGCTATTGAATCTCAAGAAGATGTCTGGTACAGAGATGTCACACATGTCTACCTCAACATCTATCAAGAGGAAAAGAGTCCTTGAGCCCACAATGACAAATGAGTTAGTTGCCTCAAATATTTCAATAGCATCTCATATGTTTGTGACAATTGAAGGTTCAAGCAAAAGGATTCAAAGAAGGGAAAGGCTTCAAAGTCTCTTGTGAGGATCCCAGGGTTGTCTCAAATTACAGATATCACAACCTCTGAGAAGCTTTTTGATTTTCTCATAGAAAACAATATTGACATTGCTCTCGATCTAATAACTAGGGAGATTTGCAATCCAGAGTGGGACCTTGATCAAGTTCTTAATTTTCTCAAATGAATTTATCAATGAATATTTTGCAGAGTTTGAAGAGTTGGCATATCCTGTTGTTCAGTTGGATTTCAAGGAGTGTGTTCACACCCCTGTTGGAAGGTCTGGCACTGAGAAGTCCTTATTTACCAAGAAATGTGGTTATCATTCTCTTGATAGATTTTATGCATCTGAGTTATACTATTTTCACCCAAAAATATGCAAGCTTATGCTTAAGTCTACTGCATTTATTGTATTTTCCCTTGTGAAATACCCTCTAAGATCTGATGAAAAGCATAAAGAAATCTCAAAATTATCTAGTTGTTGCCTTCTTAAAGAGATTGTAGATGATATTGATGTTGAGGAGCAACTAGACACCCAGATGGAAGCATTAGTTGCAAAGGACCTGGATGTTGCTAAATTCAAAGCAGAGACAATAATTGAAGAGACCACTATAGAGGTTGACGAGCCATCTAACACTCCTTCAAGCCTTATCGTTCCATCTTTGCCTACTTTCCCAATTAAAGACAATCAGTATATATTATTGTATGATCTCCAAATTCTTTTCAATTTGAGAGAAATTTATTGCTTGGTAGTTATTGCAAAGGCATCTGTAGATGTAAAAGGCATAGTGGATGTTGAAAATGAGTCCAAGGAGGACTTACTTAAATAAGATACTCAAATGTCTAATGATAAGTTTATAGATGCATCAAATACTTTTTCCCTATGTTTAAGCAAGGTTAAAGATGCTGAGAGAGAGAGTTACAGGCTGTTGAGAAAGAGTTTGACCAATTTCAAGAGAAGCTTGGAATCTCTGATTTTGAAAGGGAGGAGTCAGAATATGTAAAGGAGCTCAAGGATGTTAAGGAGACATCAATTAGCTTATGGAATCCAAGCAAACTTGAGAGTGATGAAAATCAAATGGTAATGCATTCTTTTGTTTTTGTGGAACCACATACATATTTTCATTTTTTCATTCTGACTATTGCTTTTACCGTTGGAGATTGCAGATGACAATAATTTCTTGGGAAGAGCCAAAGGATCGAGAGTTGGTGGTAGTTCCCTAAAGGATGTTGCACTTGGGCATTACATATCGAAGATTGATCCCAATATTCTGTTGGTTTGGCATAGCACTTTCTCAGAGGAGGCCTCATGGCCAATTCTTAGTGTTAAAGCACTTACAAGGATTCTTGGTGGATAATCAGGTTTGTAGTACAATGTGCACAAAGTTATGTTTTTGGAAAAGATAGCAGCCATCCAAATATTTGGTTATGGTCCAAGCTTCTCTGCCTCCAAGGCTAGATACTTCCTGGCATACTCATCTTATGTTTTAGCAGCAAATAAAATGGATATCAAATCCATAGCTGGATACAAGAGAAGAAAGTTTTTACATTATAGAGGAAAAATGCTTGAGGAGAACGAGGATGTAAAGGCTCTTAAAAGCTAGCCATGTATATAATATTTTGAAAATAGTATCAGTATTTTAGATTCCACCGTATTTATTGTGTTTCCGATCTTTGAAGTTGTCTTTGAAAAAACCAATTGAATAACTCCTGAAGGGATTTGTTTTTTTTTTGCTCCTCCTCCATGTCTAGTGCTCCGAAAAAAACACATACGTACTTGGTAGTGAGATTTCTCCATACCTTGGCTACTATCAGTTGGCTAGGGACCCTTGCTCTTCCACAAAATAAGGCCCATGAATAAGAAGAATATGATGTGACAACCCAACAAGCAATAATCAATTTATATCATTAAAACTTGTTTTCAAAGAAAAAAGGTTCAAGTTTATGTCTATCTTACCAAGTAGAAAGTAATATCCTTTTCTCCCCAAGCTTCCTTAATTGCTTGAACAAGATTCACAATTGAACGTTTGTACTCTTCCAAATAGTTAGATGTTATCTTTTGTTCACTAAGCATTTTTAAAAATATGTCAAGGTGTCTCCAAACCTCCATTCGTAGGAATGCAATCCGTGGTATGCTAGCCACATTTGTTGTGATTGCACACAACTCTCTCCAACACTCCCACAATGTGTTCATTTATTTACCAATATGGTTTCTTAGAAATCGTCTAGCTTTTGCACCCCCCATAGAGACATCTGCTAAGACCTCTCTTGTTTTCCCTAAGGCTATTGGATCCTTTCTTAGGTGAACTTGACCTCCATGAAAATACATTTTTGACAATAAAGCCTCACATTAATGCAGTCATCTGATAAAGATATTGGTTTTATTGAATATGCATAGTCAAGATGCAATCTAAGCAACTTATCAATTATTCTAATCTCTACATTCAATGTACAAATATGAACATTCCTTAGAGAGATTGAGAGAATAGGATCCCACAAGCCATCCACATTTTTGAACTTGCTCAAATCTATAGAGTTCCAAGTCGGGGCTCTTCTTGCTGGCCGCAAAGTACTCCATTCTTTGGATCCCAAACTCTCCATGCAATAAATACAAGGATATTTTTCATTATCCCCATTACTTAATCCAAGCATACATTTAATACTTTTTAAGTCCGTACTCATATGCCATTCAACATTAAAACTACCAACACCATCAACTATCAACATTTCACCTTCACTTTGAGACTTTATAATATCAGGAATATCTATATGAGAGAATAACCATTTCAAGATTTCATGACTTTTAGTTGGTACTTGGGCCGCACCAATCCACCAAAGCTCCATCTCGGATTGTATCTTAAACTTTTGTTCTTGCCCCCTACAAAACTGTAACCCAATGCCCTATTCATGATACAGATGCTGACTCTTTCTATCTTTTGTCCCTTTTGAATCTGTGCTTCATCCTATTTTAGTGCGAACTTCAAAATACCACCACATTCTTGGACACTAAATTTATACATATGGACCATTGCAATCTGGACTCTTTTACGATCAATCCAAATATTATTAAATGTGTTTTTATGTTTTTCATAGGGCATAGATCCTTCTATATGGATATACTCCCCAAAAATATCTGGAATGCTACGATTCATAGCTATCCTAGCAATTGAAACTGCAAGAGGCCGAGGCAAACCAAATGCACTTATTCTATGACATTTAAGATTTGTAAACCACAATTTAGACAGATCACAATAACCGACTGATACCCATACTGTCACACGTCTCCACTATTTCATTTGGTTTACCTATTCCTTTTAAATCTTTCACTAACTCTTTCAAAGTTTAGCTTCTTAAGTTTACATTTTCAGGTGATTTAAGAATCCTTATAATGTCCTTCTTTGTCATGGCTTCTTTAATAAGCTTAATCCTCTCATCATTCTCTCGAATATTAATACCTAGAATATTAGAGACATATCTCTTCGCAAGATTTAGTATTTTTGTCTTCACCACACTGCACAAGTCCATTATATTTTTGAGTGGTTTTTTTATCTGTCTAAATCCTGTTGGAGTTTCTTTCAAGCGCAATAATTTTTCTTGCAATGACTAATTAGAGTTTTCTATATTATTAACCTTGTCCGTTAGCTCAAAAATAGTTTTTTGTGCCAATGTTAATGCTTCCTTCATTTCATGCATTTGTTCTCTAAATGTAAAAGATACAAAATATAACCTCATGCAATAGCCAAGCATCCCATCACAGCCATATCCAACATACCTTATGAAGTTGTGAATATTCTAAAAAGGAGGTTTACCTGTAGAAGGGTCCGAAGGATAAATACTTTTATCCATCCATAAGTCTACATGCTTATTTTCTTGTAATCGCAACCTGTTAGCTTCATCCTTATCTAACAATCCTCAATGGTGTATACTCCTCCAAGATGAATAGATAGGATCTAATTGAATAGTAAGTTTATACTTGCATGGTGGGGCTGTGCTTGTATTGCTAGAAGAGGTACTGGTAAACATTTTGGTAGGGAACCCTGAATGGGGCAACAATATCACAGAGAAGGAAATAGAACCACAGGAAAGAGAGATGCAAAAAATGAACATCGAGGAATAAATGAGCAGAGTCTTTTGGTGTGAAAATTCAAAAATACAAGATTTTTCCATTTCCAAGAGAATAAGACTGAAAAGGTGACACACTTAACATCCATTAAAGATTGAAGATATTTAATACCCGACCTCTTAAATGAATCATACATTCTCTCATTAATCACATTCAAGTAGCCAAACTTGGAGGGTTTTTCTCTTTTAAACACCTCTACCATTCCTTTGCTTACCTGGAAGAAAAAACGAAAAGAAAAAAAAAATACATATTGGTCATGGGAGAAAAGGACTTAGGTCCCTGTCATGCTGACCTATTCTTCGAGAAAAGGTGGAAACGCCCTCGGGAATAGGGGAAACAAAGAAAAAAAAAGAAAAAAAAACAACAAAATAAGAAAAAAACAAAACTGTTATGGGAGAAAAGGAAGCAAGCAGGCCTCGTTCCAAGAAAAGGTGGTCAATACCCTTGGGCGGGAAGCTGGCTGTGGAAAAGGTGGCAACACCCAGCAGTCCAGAAAGTGGATTCATCAATTGATATTTCTAGGATCCAGTTCCAAAGCTACCTCCCTTGGTACGCTGTGTCCTGGGTCTCTCTACAGAGCGTCTAACTGTCCTCTAGCAGATGACATGTTCCTATCCAACACAATGTTCGATTTGATGGCTACCTCCCTGGGTACGCCTCTTCAGCAACTAACGACGCGATCTTCATCGACAAACAATTGAGTGATGTGAGCTTTCATCCTAACCGGATGGGGACGTGAGCATGGGTTGCCCTTTGTAATTATCAACAGAGAGTGAGACAGAGGGTGGGGCGAGAGACCAGTCTTTTCCCTTCAAATCAAATGAGAGGTGAGTAGTGTGAATGAAGTGTTGTACGCACGGGATGGGCCTCTCAATGCACAAAGCACAATTTATTTCTGTGCACTGCACTATAAGGCTCCCTGGCCTTCCTTCTTGCACCGTATGCCGGCACAGGGCGGGATGCACAGTTGCACCATCAAATGCGCACAAGGCATACAACCTTTGCACACATGACTGTGAGGATTACATCAATGGGTTTCAGGAAAAGGCTGCCCTCCTGTATCTATCAACCGAGCGTGAGACAGAGGGTGGGCTAAGTGTGACTGGAGTTTCTTCAATCAATTACTGAGAGGTGAGATTGAGGGACGTTACGACACTTGGAGTCAGGTATGTTTCCGTTTCCCTATGCACCCACAGGATGGGTCTCTACCCTCATCACAGGACATGTCACCCTGTTCTGTACACTGGACTGTAAGGCTCCCTTGCCTTCCTCTTTGCACTTATGCCAGACGGGTTCGACGCACTAATGCACCGTCAACTGTACACCCTCGCATACTCTCCCTCTGCACCATTCCCCTTGTTGATTCTTAAACCGGGTACAAGATATGGGTTTCAATCATTCTTCCTCGAGTGATATTAGTCCTGGGGTGAGTGACTGTTCTTTCATTTCATTTGAGTGATTGAGAGTGGAGTGTAGTATCCCTCATCATCGACAAATTTCCTGCGCTCTCTTCAACCAGCTACCTCCCTAGGAACTGCTGCGTGGTCCCTGCCATGACGGATGTGTGCTGTGAAGATGCCTTGGTACCTCCAGCAGCCGACAACAATACAGGAAGTGCCATCGACAATCAACCGTGATCCTCAACAAATGGGCCAAGTTTTTCTAATCCTACAACTTTTGTTTCTCAGTGACGTTCATGTTTTAAGTGTGAGGAGGTTAGTGGATGGTCTGTGGCGTGGTCCTAGGTCCTTGCTGCTTGGTTCACCCTATCCGTTAAGGTTTTAAGTGTGGGGACGCGTCCCTATGCGTCTACATTGTATACCCTTCTGCATATGCCTCAACTTGCTAATGCCTCTATGCCATGACTTGCTTTTACCCTAATGGGGTTCATTCCCACCCAACCGTTCATTTTCCACCCACCCTTGGGGCTGTTCCCTTGCAGTTTTCCTTCATTTCCTGATTTTGCGGTCCTGCCATGTGAATGTACCCTACGTTCACCGAAGTCCACATCCAACCTTATAGCCATGTTTCTCCCTTTGAAGTGACCATTTTTCCTTTTTACCTACCCCTGTTCAGGTGCACGGTTTTTGAGTTATTAATTTTTGAAGCATTTTGCGCAAATTAGACGGTTTGCCATATGAACGCGCTTTGTTTGCTTCGGAATCGTGATCTGATGTCATAGCCCTAACAACAAATTTCCCCCTGACAGTTTTCATTCTTACTACGTGTCATTCCGATGCACGGTTTGTTCAATATTAATTTTCCGATTTTTCGAGACTTTTTCGTGCGTCTTTTTGACCTTTTTCCATGTGAACCTGCCCTATTTACATCGGAATTCGAATTTGATTTGACAACCGTGTCTTCTGTGCCTTTCCCCACCTTTTTCCTTTTTCCTCCTCATCTTTCGCTTTCTGGATTTTTTATTATTAATTTTTAACTGAGTTTTCGAGCGTATTTTTGGTGTTTTTTGCATGTGAATTCCTCCTACTTCAACCGGAATTGCGTTTTAACGTGACAACCCTGTGCCACTCCTTCCTGCGGACATTTTTCCTTTTTAGTGCATGTCATTCCGGTGAACAGTTCGTCCAATATTAATTTCGGATCCCATTTTCGAGTCTGTTTTTTGGGTTTTTCCCATGTGAACGCGTCTTATCTCAGTCGGAACTATGTTTTGATGTGATAGGATTGTCGGGCACGCCTTTCTGCACATTTTTCATTTTTTTTGCACCTCATTCCAATGCTTGGATCTTCTGATATTAATTTTTAATCGCGTTTTTCGGTGTGTTTTTTGTGTTTTTTGCATGTGACCGCCCTTTACCCCTCTCGGAACCTCTGTTGCATATTTTCCCTGTCTTCCCCCTGCCGTCCTGTCCACTTTTTGTTTTTACGTCATTTCGTTTTGACGTCCGGATTGGGAGTTATTAATTTTTTTTTATTTTTATGTGTTTTTGCGCGCCCGTCCCGCGTGTGAACGCGGTTGTTTTCGATTTTACGCGTCTTAACGCACCCCGGTCGCGTCCGTGTGCCCCGTCCCCGCATCCGGGCACCCTTTCAATCCCGTCACGGCAAATTTTTTTACCCCCGCTCCGCGCACGCGCGCGGGATGGGGGGTCCACCTCTCCTTTATGGCCCCCCCCTGCCCATTTTCCCCTTTGGGTCCCTGCCCATCTTCCCACCCTACCCTACCACCCTTTCCCCTACCCTTCCCCGGGCACCCCCAACCCCTACCCCACCCTTTCCCCTACCCTTCCCCCCTGGCACCCTCCCATGGGCGTACCCCGCCCATTTCCACCCCCATCCCCCTATGGGCACCCCCCCTATGGACCCCCCTGCCCCATCCCTTGGGTACCCTACCCATGGGCTCCCCTGCCCAACCCTACCCCGACCCCTTCTCCCTCTAACTGCCTCCCTCCCTCCCTTCCTCTCCCGCTTCTGCGTGTCCATCCTCTACCTCCATCTCCACCTCCTCTCCTTCCCCTTCTGCTCCTACCCTTCCCTCCTCCTCCTCTGTTCCATCCCTCTCCTTCCCTTCTTCTCCTCCCTCTACTCCCCTCCTCCTTCTCTCCTCCCTTCTCTCCTCCCTCCTCCCCGCCATTCTCCCTCCCCTCCTTCCCCTCCCTCTTCCCCTCGTTGCCCTCCTGGACGACGCCGCCCTCCAGCCTCGCCGCCCTCCAACCGTGACGCGCCTGCCTCCTCACGCGCCTTCCTCCACCCGTGTCGCCCGCGTGTGCAGCGCCCCTCGCCATCTCCTCTCCTGCCTCTGGTGCTGCCTCCCTGCGCCCTTCGTCTGACGACGATGCCTACGGCCGCTCCAGTGCTTTCAGCCCCGCCCCGCCTCCGCTCGAGACGCCCCCCGCCGTCAGTGTGCCACCCCGTTGACCTCCAGGCCGCCCGTCTGCGTCTGCAGCGCCGTTTGTCAGTCGCCTCGCCCTCCCGCCGTCGTTCTGGCCGCCCTCTGCCTGTCGCCGCCGCTCTACCACGTGCCTCCCGCCGTTGACTCCCGCCTTCCAGCTTCAAACCACCCCCCCACCCCCACACTAATCCCCTTTCCCCCCAGAACACACACCCACCTCCCCCACCCCATACAAGCCCCCCTTCACATGCCACAAACACACACCCACCAACCCACCTCCTCCCTAACCCCCATTCCCACCACTACCCCCACCCCAGCACACCAAAATCCAACCAACCCCCACCAAAGCCCCCTTCCCTCCATAGGCACACCCGCAAGCCACAACCCTTCATAAACCCTTGTTCCCTCCCAAGGCACACACATACACTAAACCCCCCCACAGGCACACCCGCAGCAACCACCCCCCTCTAACCATTGTTCATACGCCGACAACTGCAGAACCCCTTCCTCAGCCACTATTTCCATCACACACGCGCAGATACCATTTTCCGTCCTTCGACACGCGCGTAGGTGTGTACGCACGTGGCTGTTCATGCGCGTGTGATTGCTCGTGATTGTTCGTGCGGGATCGTGTGCGGGAGCTTGTTAGTCGGTTGCTGACAGGCAGCTGCCACGCAGCTTATTTCTGGGTATTTTTCCAGATTTTTAATTCACAAACCCGTCAACCCCTTTTAAAATTAAAAAAAAAACCAAAAAACATTGAAAAATTCAAAAAAATCATTAACAAACACTTAAAATTCTGGAAAAAATTCCAGAAAAATCTAGAAAAATTCCTATTATTTCTGCAACCAATTGCATTTTTTAAAAACCTGTAAATTTCAAGAAAAAAAAATCAAAACATTTTAAAATTCCATATTCTTTTAAAAAAATACCCAAACATTTGAACAAATTCATTAAAAATGCTAAAAAATTCCAAATTAATTTCTGAAAAATTCCTAACACTTCCCTTAATATTTTTTTTATTTTTGCCATATTTTTCTCAGCTGTCACAATATTTCATTTCACACCTAAATTCTTTAAAAATAAAAAAAAAACAAATCAATAAAATAACAAAAAATATTTTTCATCCAACCACGAACTAAACATATAGACAAACAATCCAGATATTTTTGGATTAAGGAGAGCGCATTCTTTGCATTTACATACACCCACTACCAGGTATTTTCCTTTTTATTTGTTATTTTTTTTCAGCTATCCCAAAACCCACGATTAATTCAAAAATAAAACAACAACCAACACAAACAAATAAACACATACTAGTTTAAAAAAAACAAAAATGAAACCTACACACCACCATGGCACGCGCATTCGCGCTAAACACACCATTTTTAAAAAAAATAAAAATAAACCCGTCGTTCAGGAAAAAGGGAATACAAGTTCATTCAAAAGCTCAACTTTAATCTGCAATATGTCTTCAAAAACAATCCATCCAACCACGACCCCAACTTATAACCTGTATCTGATATAAAAATACAACGAAAGGAAAACCCTTTATACATTAACACTTCATATCAAACTAAAAATCACAACAAACTTGTAAAGGATATAAGAGGTTTATTCTTCTGCTGCATCATCTTCAACTCTCCAACCACGACCCCATCACCACAATTCTCCAAAATGTAGCTCGCACGAAATCCAATCCAATAGGAAACCACCACGTTCTTATTACATAAATCAACCCATAACACAAACACTACACACAACACAATCATCTGAATGACTCCTCCAAAAAGAGAGATTTTTATTAAAAAGCATCCACCATACATTGGAAAGGTATCAATGAATATGATCCCTCTTGAAAGATTGATGATTTCGAAAACGATCCATAGACAAGGATTCATCTACAAATGTTTTGGGAGGATTTTGAAAAAACTGAAGACAGCACATCCTTTCCAACAGGACCAGGTATCTGCTAGGCAAACAAAGGGCATGAAAATACAATATATCCTGCTGGGAATCAATGCTCACATTGACATTCATGCACAACTTTGGAATAGGCTTGGAATCATTATGAGAGTGTCTATGCATATACGCCAAGCACCAAGCAAAGTGAGCAGTTAATCTCACTGAAGGATCTGCAGACTGTGAATACTGCTGAGCAAAATGAATATAGTTCTGATAAGCTTGATTGGCAGCTGTCCATTCTCTTGGAATTACTGGCCAATTGATCTGAGGTCCTGTAAGGGAATCATTCGAGCTCCATCCCCTTCTTCTGGAAATCTGATTATCAAACCCGTCATAGTCACTAACCAACTGAGGTGGTTGAGATATAGAAGTGTTAGGTGAGGGAAGTGGAATAAGGAAAAGTGGATGAAGTGAGGGCTAGGCAAAATCATAAAAGGAAGAAGAGTTTAAAGAAGGAGTGGCAGAAATTTGTAGGGAATCAGTTAAGAAGGGTGTTAACTGATAAATAGGAAATGTGGAAGGTACATGAATGGATGGAGAAGGACATGGTGGAGAAGGGGAAAATACTCGATCCTCAATAAAGGAACAGTATGTAAAAATGGGAATTTGAGGGAAAGATGAAGGTTGGAAAAGAATGGGTAAAATAGTGGTGGAATTAGATTGACAAAGGGAAAGATATAGATCATATCGATGAGCCATTTGTTGGTAATACAAAAGGGTAGGAACAGAAGGTCCTAAGAGAGATCTTCTATGATAGGCATAAAAAAAGGTAGAATCAAACGGATTATGTTTTGAAAGATAAGCTAAGAGATCCACCCTCAGTTGATTAGTACTCTGGGCATAGATAGGGGCTGTGTTTTGTCTTTGATTCAGGACCACAGAATCAATCATGGTATGCCAGGAATTATCCTGACAATTAACCACTTTGGAGGAGTAACTCTGGAACATGTCAGCTATTCGCAACTCCAAATGGTTGATATACAAAACAGCTTGTAGAACCACGTCCTCCACATACCATGCCATATCCACCTCATCTGGAATTAACAAGTCTCCTCGTAGATACATGTAGGACATCAACATGGTATCTGTCGTGACAGAATCTTCAAACACCATCCTGACCACCTCTGTCATTCAGCAACTCAGTAGACCAAGCCCCACTCCATCCATCCTCTGGAAGAGGTAAATCCATCGTGGAAAGCTTCATGTAGAAGGCCAACTTCTGTAAGTGGTAGTGGACAAAGAAAGAATGGTCTGGTGGAACATATTCCTGAAACTACTCAAATGTAGACCATAACAAATCCATTCTGGATTGCAATCTTTCCACTTTATCTTGGAATAGAGGACACAAGGTAGCATGTCTCTGAAGAGGAGCCAAGTCCTGCTGTGAGAGAGAAGGAATCAAGTGAACATTAGGGCTTGGAGGAACAGACCGTGACTTTGCCAGTTGATCTTGCAACTGCTTGATTTGGGAAGCTTGGGATTCCACTGTGTCATTAGCAGTCTGTAAGGCTGAAAGTTTGTCATCTAAGAGAGTTTGGAACTCCTGCGCTTCTTTGGACATCCTCTCCTTCTCCTCTGAAAGGCTAGTAACCTTTGATTGAGCCTCTGTTAATTGAATCTTCAAAGAAGAGATCTCATCTCTTTGGCTTGCCAATATGATTTACCAATATTGATTCCCAGCTCTGCTGCTGGGAATCAATATGTTCATTTGTTTACCAATATGATTTCTTAGAAATCGTGTAGCTTTTGCACCCCCCACCACAGAGACATCTGCTAAGACCTCTCTTGTTTTCCCTAAGGCTATTGGATCCTTTCTCAGGTGAACTTGATCTCCATGAAAATCCATTTTTGACAATAAAGCCTCACATTTATCAATGCAGTCATCTGACAAAGATGTTGGTTTTATTGAATATGCATAGTCAAGATGCAATCTAAGCAACTTATCAATTATTCTAATCTTTGCATTCAATGTACAAATATAAACATTCCTTAGAGAGATTGAGAGAATAGAATCCCACAAGCCATCCATGTTTTTGAACTTGCTCAAATCTATAGAGTTCCGAGTCGGGGTTCTTCTTTTTGGCCGCAAAGTACTCCTGTTGAGTGTTGAAATAACTTGTTTTTTTGCTGATTTTTGTTGTTTTTGAGAGCTGAATGGTTGATCTTATGAGATGATTGATTGGTTTGGAAGTGGTTTGAGAGTGTTTTGGATTATATTGATTGTGTTTTGGAAGTTCATGATGTTTATTAGTAGAGATATGAGGTTCTGAGAGGTTCTGATTGGTTCTGTATACCTTCTGTTTTGTTCTGATTGTCTTCTGTAAGGAGGGATGGAGTATTGATTAATGAAGATTGAGATCTTGTGAAAGCTTATTGAATAGTTTGTGAGAGTTTGGAATGGTTTGAGTATGAGTTATGAGGTTTTGATGACCTTCTGTAACCTTCTGTAGGTCTTCTGTAGAGCTTCTGTCTCTGTTCTGTTTTGTACTGTAACTGTTCTGGTACTGTTCTGTGACTGTTCTATATGCTTCTGTATGTGTTCTGATGGATGAGAGTGTAGCTTGGGAAATTTTTCTAGCCTTGGAAAGAGGTGAATACAAGTGCAAAAGAGCTGAAAGAAGTAGCTGCTGAAAACTCAAGTGAAGACTGAAGTGAAGTGACAGTAGTGAGCTATGAAAGGACACTGTAGTGGCTCTGGTGACTCTTCATATCAGACATACCTCTTGGGAGGGGTATCCACAACCTAAGAAGGATTATTGAAAGTGATTTTGAGAGATTGTAGTGAGGATATGATGTATTATTGATAGAGAGAGAGAGAGAGAGAGTCAGAGATAGCCAATTCTACTGAAACAGAGTGATTGTATATGAGAGATTGAGAGAGAAGACTATGAAGATATTGAAGATGAATACTATGTGATGTATTTCCATTCAAAGATGGTGTATTTCTTTGCTTTCTTTGTTATATTGATGAATTTTGTGAAGATATTTAAGAATATGGTTGATTCTATCAAATCCGTGGGAGATCTACATGTGTGGAAGCGCCCCCGAATCCTTGTAAAAGAGCACAAGGCTCGCTCCTTGGTGCGCAGATCGGACGATATATACTCGCGTAGTGAATGCCGGAAGGTCCCCAAGAACAATGAACTCTACTTTGGACACTATATGCTCACGTAGTGTGAATGCCGGAAGGTCCGCAAGAACAATGAACTCTACTTTTTGCACAAGTTACAAGGTAAAAAGCATGAACGACAAGAGCAAGAGACCAATTGGGTGCAATCTCCCCCCATGCCTTGTGTGAGCGCTCCACAAAGCATGTATTTTATGTATATTTCATCTTCATGCTCAATAATAGCCCAATTTACAAAAATATAACAAGCTTTTAGCTTTTGAGTTTGCTTTTACAAAAATAGGAATAAAGCTAATGGACGGTGCCCAAAGAGTCTGGCACGCCCAATACAATGTCCAAATAGAAATAACATAACCGTGCGCCCATGCGCATACAAGATAATAATAAATAATCGATGCCTCAATAAATAGGCATGACCAAAATATAGGCGTGGCGCCTATCAAAATATAATCCATAGATCGAATACTCGCTATCCTCCAATGCTTTCCTCTGCCACTACTGCTATCTCTACACATCAATTGAAGCATTCACAATCGTTAGTAAAATAATACAATTAAACCGACAAAAGTGAATACCTAGCAGTCTTCAGCTACATAAATAAATCAACTGGTTAGAAATAAATCCTAACCTTAATTTATTACGAGTGCGCACTCTAAACTCATAAACGTTTATTAATTTAATATGCATTTTGCGGAATCACCCGCTATGGAATCACCCATGTACACACTAAATTAATGAAACGCCCGAAAAGGATAGGCATCTCCATTAACTTCTCGCACAAAGAATCCACTTTGTGTATGAGCCCCGGTCATTAAAGTTTACGGAATCCACCGTAAAACCTCACGGAATCCACCGTGGCACGGAATCCACCGTGAAATATACCTCCTGGCATCATACCCCCAGGGTGGGATAGCAATTGACCTCAATTGCTATTAGCTCAATGTGGAGCTAACAGAGTGGGGAAAACATTTAAGTCTCTAGCGTGCATCCATTGTGCTTTCTCTACAGGATGGTTCTTAAATTTAACTAGATATCTAGAATATCTTCGGCCAGTTCTAGTGGTCATAAAGTCAGTGTCTATGATAGCTTCTGGTTCAAGTATTTCAGTCTCTTCCTCTAATAGAGGTGGGTTTTCATAAACAGGGTGTACAGGTAATTGGCCTCTAAATGGTCTCAATAAACTAATGTGAAATGTGTTGTGAATTTTCCAGTGAGGTGGTAATTCTAACTTGAATGCATTATCATTAATTTTATGAATGATCCTAAATGGTCCATAGAATCTGGGGGCTAGTTTGATAACTGGGTATCTATCTACACTTTGCAGTCTACGTTTTTCTATTCTCAACCAAACATAGTCATCAACTTTGAAATTCATTGCTTGTCTTTTCTTGTTGGCTTGTTTGGTATATGATTGCTGGGCTTTGGCAATCATATCTTTAACCTCATCAAAAATAGTGTTATGCATACTAGCAATATCATCAGCACTTTGAATTCTATTCGACAAAGATGCAACAGGTGTAGATAATCTATATCCATAAATCACTTCAAACGGTGCTTTCTTTGTAGATGTGTGTGGTGTATTGTTATATGCAAACTGTAATAAATGTAAATGTGTGTCCCATGTCTGTGGTTTAGAGATAGTATATGCACGTAAAAGATCTAGAATGGTGCTGTTAGTGGCTTCTGTTTGTCCATTAGTTTCTGGATGAAATGCAGATGAGAAATCAATCTTTGTGCCTAGGTTAGCAAACAGAGTAATCCAAAAGTTGTTACAAAATCTAGAATCACGATCTGAAATAATAACTTTTGGCAATCCATGGTTAGTAAAGACAGTTTTCAAAAACAATTATGCTGCTTGTGATGCTGTTAAAGTTTTCTTACATGGTATGAAATATGCTTGTTTACTAAATCTATCTACAACTGTCCAAATCATATCATGGTTAGATTTAGTATTAGGTAAACCAGTAATGAAATCCATAGAAATTTGTTCCCAAGGTTTAGATGGAATAGACAAAGGCATAAGTAATCCATACTGTTTACCATGATGTCTCTTAACTCTTTGACAAATCAAACATTCAGAAACAAAGTTAGATACATCAGCATCCATATGCGGCCAATAAAAATCTTCAGTTAATGTATGTAAGGTAGATATGATACTTCTATGACCTTGATATGGGGAACAATGAATTTCATTCAAAACAAAAGATCGGAATGGAATTGTAACACACAATCTCTTTTCATAAAACATAAACCATCATTATATGACAATGAATCAATCATTAGGGCCAAAAACGCTTCAAAAATGGCACTTGTAAGAAAGTGATTAAGTTGCTAATTAGTTGAGGTTTAGGAAGAATAAAACCTCTAAATTTGGTTGTCCAGATGTGATTAATGAGAGAATATTTGGTTCATTGAAGAGGTCGGCCATTAATTGCCCTCATCTTTTAATCCAGGTCAGGGGTCACCTTTTCGGCCGTTTATTGTCTTGGAACTCGAGAGATTTTGTATTTTCGAGATTTTCGTACGAACTTCGCATTTGTTTGCTCCCACGTTTTCTTTCTATACACTATTCTCTTTTACCATTCCTTTTGCTGCACTTGCTTTCTATCACTGTGAGATTCTTGCTCGGTTCATTTGCTAGAATGTCTAGCAATACTACTTCAAATAACACAGGCGCAAGCACACGTAAATACAAGCTATCTATTCAGCTAGATCCGACTTACACATCTTGAAGAAGTATACATCATCGAGTATTGATAGATGAGATTGAAGCCAATAGGTTGCGAACACAAGGAATGAAGCATATAGATTTGTGGGTGGATGGAAATATCTATCCCAGGGATCCTTCTACAGGTAAACCACCTCCTTTTTTGAATGTCCATGACTATATAAGATATGCTGGAGAAGGTTACAATGGAATGCTTGGCTACTGTATGAGGTTATACTCTGCATCTTACACATATATAGCTCAAGTGCACGAAATGAAAAAAGAACTAGAAACTACACAAACAAAAATTTTAGAGTTGACAAGTCAAATTGATATTTTGAAAAATATTAACAATTCATTGCAGAATAAGCTAATACGCTTGAGAGAAACTCCAGTAGGATTTAGAGAGAGGAAGAGACCATTAAAAAATATAACCAGCTTGTGTGAGAGAGCAAAGAAAAGGAGACTAAATCTTACAAAGAAATATGTCTCTAACATATTAGGCATAAATATCCGAGAGAATGAGGAAAGAATCAAACTTTTGAAGGAAACCATGAATAAGAAAGACATTTTGAGGATTCTTAAGTCACCAGAAAATGTGGATTTGAGAGGTCCAACTCTGAGAGAGTTAGTGAAGAATTTAAAAGGTACAGTGAAAGCAAATGAAATCGTAGAGACATGCGATACTGTGGGTATAAGTCGAAAAGGTTACCGTGCTATCTCTGGATTATGGTTTAAAAATCTTAAACGCAATAGGGTAACTATATTTGGATTGCCCCAAGCCCTTGCAGTTTCCACTGCAAGAATTTCCATGAATCGCAAGATTCCACATGTTTTTGGAGATTACTTTCACATCGAAAGGTCTATGTCCTATGAAAAACAAAAAAAAACAGGCAATTTTTTATTACAATGAGTTTAACAATATATGGGTTGATCTAAAAAAGGTGTAAATTGCAATGGTTCACATGTATAAAATCACAGTAGAAGAAAGTTATGGTGTTCTAAAGTTTGCCTTGAAGTTGGATGAAGCACAGATTCAAAAGGGACAGAAGATGGAAAGAATTAGCATTTGCCTCATGAACATGGCATTGGACCATGGCAATGGCGAGGGCAAAGCTCCATTGCATAAGATCCAATCCGAGATGGAGATTTGGTGGATTGGTGCAGCCCAGGTACCAATTGAAAATCATCAAACGTTGAAATGGTTGTTCAACCATACAGGTATTCCAAATATCATTAAGTCTCAAAGTGAAGGCGAAATGTTGGTAGTTGATGGGATTGGTAAATTTAATGTGGAATGGCATATGAGTGCTGATTTGAAAACTATCAAATGTATGCTTGGAATATGTAATGGTGCAAATGCAAATTATCCTTGCATTTATTGCATGGAAAGTATTGGATCCAAAGATTGGAGTAGTTTGCGACCAGTAAGAAGAGCCCCAAATAGAGACTCTATAGATTTGAGTAAATTTAAAAACATAGAAGACATCTGGGATCCCATTCTTTCCATCTCTCTTAAGAATGTTCATATTTGTACTTTGCATGCAGAGATTAGAATAATCGATAAGCTTCTCAGGTTGCATCTTGACTACGCATATTCCATTAAGCCATTATCTTTATCAGATGAGTGTATTGATAAATGCGAGGCATTGCTATCGAAAATGGGATTTCATGGGGGCCAAGTTCACTTGAGAAAGGATCCAATACTTTCAGGAAAAACAAGAGATATCTTGGCCGATGTCTCTATGGGAGGCTCAAAAGCTAGACGATTCTTAGGAAACCATTCAGGAAAGCAGGTGAATGCGGCTTGGGAGTGTTGGAGAGAGCTATGTGAGATCACAACAAATGTTGCAAGCACGCCGAGGCTTGCGTTTCTTAGAATGGAGGTCTGGATACACCTTGATGTTTTTCTGAAACTCCTCAGGCAACATAAGACAACATATACATATGCGGAAGAGTTCAAAATATCAATCACAAAGCTTGTTCAGGCGATAAAAGAGGCATGGGGAGAAAAAGATATCACTTTTTATCTGGTAAAGTAATAATTATTTAATATCGGCTTATTTTGATAGGTTTTTCAATTGGTATAAAATTTGTGTTACTTTGTATTGCAGCATATTCTTCATATTCATGGACCTTTCTTTGTGGAGGAGCATGGCCCCTTAGCAACTTATAGCAACCAAGGCATGGAAAAATCCCACTATCAAGCACGCACAAGTTATTTTTGAAGCACAAGGCATGGGGGAGGAGTTACAAAAAGCAATGCTTTGGAGGAGCTATTCAACTGGTTTTTTCGACGACAACTTCAAAGAATACAAATAAAAGACGGCAATGACACATGAGCAATCGCACTTTTATATATAAGAAAGAATATATACAAAGCTAGTTTTCCAAAACTCTCACATTCTCTTCCTCCTCAGGAATCTTTCCTCTATAACGTAGAAATTTTTTTCTCTTGTAGCCAGCTATAGATTTTACATCAGTTCTGTCTGCAGCTAAGGCGTAGGATGAAAACGCCAAAAAGTATCCTGCTCTAGAAGCAGAGTAACCTGGACCGTAGCCAAAAATCCTAATTGCTGCAGTCTTTTCCAAAAACATTATTTTGTGGGCATTATATTGTAATCCTGAGAAACCTAGAAGCCTTGTAAGAGCTTTAATACAAAGTATCAGCCATGCTGCGTCCTCTGAGAAACTACTATGAAGTACAAAAAAGGATTCAGGGTCAATCCTAGCCAAGTAGTGGCCGAGTGCAATGTCTTTGGTGGTGTTACTAGCAGCTCTCGATCCTTTGCCACGCCCCAAGAAGTTATCTGTATCGGTAATCTCCAACTGCAAATAAAACCCATACTGAATGAGCATGAAATGTAAACCTACCAATGTGTAAAAGCAAATTCAAAATTATCTTACCACTTGATTTTCATCGTACTCCAATTTAAACGGATTTCATAAATTAATTGATGATGCTGTCTCATTGGTGTTAGTCAATTCTTTAACATATTCAGACTCCTCTCTTCCAAAATTGGAAATGCCGAGCTCGCTTTGAATGCGATCGAAGTCCTCATCAGTAATACTCAACTCTTTCTCAGCTTCTTTGGCCTTTTCAAAACAAAGAGAGAATGCCTCACCAGCATCAATAAACTTATCATCTAGAGTTTCTTTATCAAGTTTCAGAATCTCTTCCTTTGATTCATTTTCTGTGTCAATTATCCCATTTGCAGCATTAGAAGCCTCTGCAATAATTGCAAGACAATAATCTTCCCTGAGATTAAAAAGTTTTTGAATATCTGATAGTAAAATGTACTCCTTGTCCTTGAAAGGTATACATGGCAGGGAAGGAACAATATGGTGAGAACTCTCATCAGGTTGAGGGTTTGTATCTCCTTGGCTCTCCTCAATGATAGTCTCAGCTTTGAAGTGAGCAACATCCAAATTCTCAGCAATGGAAGCCTCAAAATCTGTATCTACAACCTCCTCTGTTTCCCTTTCATCTGCCAGATCATCCAACATGCAAAAGCTGGCAGTCTTTGCTCCTTCCAACTGTTGCTCCTCAGCTTTCACAGGGTATTTGACAAGGCTGAAAATAATAAAAGCAGCAGATTTTCTCATCATCTTGCAGTTTTTGGAATGAGTGCAGCAAAATATGTCTGTTGAATGAAACCTCTCCAGAGAGTGGGCCCTGCACTTTCTAGTAAATACTGCCTTTTCATTTCCTATTGACCCAATGGGAACATGGACATATTCAATTGTGCCAACTTCAACAGAAGGACCTGCAAGAGTTTCAAACTCCAAAAAGTCCTCTATAATATATTTTTCACAAGATTTCAGAACTTTGTCAAGTTCCCAATCAGGATTAAAAATATTTTTCACAACTCCATAGAATGAGAGATCCATTCCATTCTGAAGCATAAAATCAAGTAGCCTCTCTGATGGAGTGATATCAATGAGCTCTGATACTCCTTGACCTCTCACTACTGACGTTCGCTTCCCTGGAGATGTACTTGGCTTTCTCACACTGGTGGCAGAGGATGGAGAGGAAAAAGAATGCACAGGCTGATCAGATGTTGATGCACTTGAGCCTTTTGAAAGCCTTCTTCTTTTACCAGTTCCTGAAGAAACCTTGGATTCTATGGGTTCAGACATGTTTCCAACTTCTGACGATACGGCGCGATAAGAGAGAAACGATTTAGACGGAAAGGCCCCCTCGCGCCGTATCGGTGATCCCAGTAAGAAGCGCTAGAGCCACAACAAAGAAGGTCACACGAGCTTGAGGAACGCTGAAAGAAGACTAGATCTACAGAACCTCCAAAACGAAGCGAAGAGAGGAAAGCGAAGAAAACCAACAGTCGCTCTCGCGCCGTATCAGCAATACAAACAGAGGTCGGAAACCGAAAAAAGCCGTACAGATAAGAAACACACCCTTATGTAGGCGCGGATTATGCCATCTGGTAGTATCCGTTAGTCTCATACACGTGGCAATAGCCGTTGGGCAACACGTGGCCGATAACCACGTGGTGAACAAGTGGACCGGTCATTACTTGACACGTAGCATACGGACCATAAATGCAGATACGTGGCACAATCAGTATCGGACATGTGTCTGACACGTGTCATGATTTACCTGGGTATATAAGTGGTTATTTTTCCGACGTGTACACTTTTCATTTCTCGAGCTCTTCCCGCCTTGCTTGCCGATACGGTGCGATACAAGTCCTTTTTTCGCTAGCAAAAAGAGGTGTGCCGATACGGAGCGAGGGCGTCCAAACGGTGTGCTTGTTTCCTCCGTATCGCGCCGTATCGGCATCTGATCTCCAATACGGAGCGAGGGCATCCAAACAGTGTGCTCGTTTCCTCCTTATCGCGCCGTATCAGCAGTTTGCTCCATATCGTGCCAATACGGAGCGAGGGCTTCCTTACGCAGTGTTGGTTTCCTCCATATCGCACCGTATCGGCATCTGATCTCCAATACGGAGCGAAGGCGCTGTTCCATTCTACTCGCTTTGTTCATATCACGCCGTATCGGAATTACTCATTTTGTCACTTTCCTCGCCAATTTGTCTTTCAGTTATTGTCCTTCTGGTTGTTATTTTTGCTTTTCTGGATGGCAAGGACAAAGCAAACTGCAAGAAGAGTGTATCTAGATGGGAAGGACAGTGGGGGTAGAAGAAAGTTAAAATTTGATGAATCTAAGGGGGTAGAAGAAGCTGGTCCATCACAGGCTTCAGAGCATTTTACAACAGAAATCCCCCCTACACCAGGTGTTGTCCTTACATCTTCTATAAACGTTTCTTCACCTGAAGTTGAGGAAGCAAAGGATGAGGCTTACCCTGTGAAAGATTCATTCCCTACAATGGTACCTGAGCCCACATCTGCTGAAGCCACTGAACACCCCAAGCCACAAAAGAGAAAGAGGAAGTCCAGGTTCTTCTATATGCAGAGATGTTTCAGTGAGATCAGGAAAGCCCAGAGAGCTACACAGCATGTCATTCCAAAAGCTGCTTTTATAAGGGTGGTTAAAGAGATCTCTGATAGATTGTCTCAAGTGGCAACTGTCTCTGGTCTAAATAAGAAGTGGCAACTCTCAGCCATTCTTGCCCTGCAAGAGGCTGCAGAAGATTTTGTTATTGATTTTATGAACGACGCTTACATTGCTGCCGCCCATGCTCATAGGATCACCCTTATGAATAAAGATTTCAGCATCATTAGCAGAGTGAGGTATAGGTTTGACAAAGTCCTGAGGCCCTTGCCTTCCAATGATCAAAAAGCCTTTGAAATCCTTAACGTTCCCCCAAAATTGTCCAGGAAAGAGAAAAAGCTAAATGTTGAGGATGTTAGTGACCTTTACCCTACAAGGGGTGCCACCCAGCAGGAGGCTTTCTTGAGTGAAGAAAATCAGGAGGTGTTTGAAACTGAAGACGATGTTTACAAGAGGAAAGCCGCATCACTTGCTCCCGTCAACAGCGAGAGGATGGGCAAAGTGTATGGGCAGATTCTTGTGAATGTTGCTGGGGAACCTGAGGAGGAATATCTTAGTATATCTCTCGAGGACAAGCCCATGTTGGAAAAAAGGGATGTCCAACTATCTAACTCCGTGGTATTTTGTTGCATAAGGTAAGGTTTTTTGTTGCATAAGTTAAGTCTTATAGGTTCAATTATATTTTGGATGAAATTGGTATTGAATAGCTTTTGCTATTATCTGCAGGGCATTGACTCTCGATATCCGAAGAACCATATACATTGTTGATCCACTTCTCTCTGTGGGACTTTTTGCAAAATCTGGTTCTAATATTTCACCATTTTTTCGTAGCTTTGATAGTGTGAGAAATTACCACATCTTTTTCCCTTATGTAGAAAGGTATTTTTCTTTTTCTGTAGAGGAAAATTTATGTTCATTTGCTTTCACCCTTCTACTCACCTCTTTTATGAATTTGCAGAGGGCATTGGAGTCTCATCTACATTAATTGTCTTTCAAGGGAAATTATCTTTATGAATTCTCTCAGCGGTGTTCACGGTCAAGCACGAATGTATGTTGGAAGAAAATTACTTACTTTGATTTCTTTTATAAATAATAATTTGAACTTACAAAGCTTCCTTTTGCAGTGCTGGTAGACTCGTTTCTACATTTCTGGATACAACATACGAGGATCTTGCTGATCCTCAAAGGCCGTATACTTTTCTTCTACAAGAAGTTCCATTGCAAAGCGATGCGCATTCTTGTGGATGGAGAGTTATCTCAAACATTTGCAGAACAGTGGATTCAAAGCTGTTACAAATAGGAGGAGTGAATGTAAGTTTATTTCATTTGATGTTTGTGTAACCCTTATCATGATGTCTTTTCACTAACTTATAATATTTATTCTTACAGTGTAGAGACTATCCTGAATCATATGTTTGGTGGATAAGGGAGAGATGCATCGAGCTGATTCTAGACAAAGCAATCACACCGTATGATCCTGACTCCCCTCTTCCTCCCAAAACTTCAATGGCCAAGGGCACAAGCAAGGGAAAGGTCAAGGAAAAGGGTAAGGACAATGGCAATGGTAAAGACAAGGGCAAGGGAAAAGGCAATGGGACAACTGCTGCAGAGTCTAAGAAAAAAGGAATGCCAGTGCTCTCTCCTCTTAAATTTGATCCATCCCCTCTTAAGCCCCAAGAAAAGAGACTACCTGTAAAGGTCAAATTTTTTCAACAATCAAAGAAAGGCCCTGTGAGAAAAAATATATTTGAAGAAATCGATAAAGAATGAAAATAGCAAACATAAGCATACACGAGCCTTTTTATTTTGGCTTTGTACATTTTTATGCAATTTTTGTACCTCATTGTGTAATGAAAATTTTCACTTGTAAATCGAATGTAATGTACATTTTATACACGAGCCTTATTATTTTGGCTTTGTACATTTTTATGCAATTTTTGTACCTCATTGTGTAATGAAAATTTTCACTTGTAAATCGGATGCAATGTACATTTTATTTATACACATTCGAAAGGCAACTTGCTTCACGATAGCTTATGAAGTTCCCATTAAAAAATATCTTAAGGACAGTCTATTAAGATAAATTCCTGCCAAGTTTTCATTCTCAAGGCCCCAAACTCACAATTGTGGGAGACAAACAACTCGTACAAAAGAAAGAGCGCTCGGCTCTTTTACCAATTGTTACACCATTCACTTTGAACTTATATCTAGGGGATGTATTGTCTAGCAATTCCAAGGTATCCCTCACATCTTTCAGACTCCAATTGGAAGTAACATTCACCTTCTTTACTTCTTCATGCGGAAAAACGTGCACCACAAGTTTATATGGTGTGTTATCTGTATCAGAATCCAAGGGAACCCAAATACCCAATCTTAGTTTGTATCGCCTGTAATCAAAGCCCAAAGCAAGATTTTGGCGAGGGATACTGTAAGCCAAAGCCAAGGATTGAGGGCATGCACTGCACCTCAAGATATCACATTTATGATCGCACTCTCTAGATTTCCAATGCGTCCCTATAGTGTTGTCCAAATCCTCTTTCGAAAAGTTTCTACTTAACCAGGATACCTTCGTTCTTTGTAAATTTGCTGTTTTGAAGCAAGCCACGAAGATATGGAGGGGTACAAACCATGATAAACGTATTCTTCTTGAGATCCTTCCAGCTGTCATGGACTTTTTAATATCCTGAGATATTTTGAATTTGAAACTCTGCACTGTTACCTTGTCAGGAATCTCCCAATTTAGAGATGAAAGACTTGGCAATGGCAAATCTTCGATATTCCCATACCTATCTGCTTTAGAGGGAACCACATACTGTGCATAATATATAAAAACCTTGCATTCACTATAAAAAGACACAGTTTGATCGGCATAAATAATGTCTGCCAATACCTTATGAATGGCATGGAAAGTCCCACTTAGGCTTTCCACAGGTTGCCATTCAATACTTGTTGACGGAAAGATATCTACAATGACGAACCGTTTGTTAGAACTTGCATAAATGGAAAAGAATTATATACGTTATTCAACTTATAACTTACAATGTGTTTGTTGGGGAACACGTTCGTTTGGAGGCAAGTGCATATCCTTGGCCATGTAAACATGTTGCACCTTGACAAACCAGCCTTCGGGCATAATTTTGAAGGCAATGATACGCCCCTTCCAGTGATGTTTTATATCTTCTCGTTTTCTTCTTTTCACCTTATGGGAGCCCTTGCAAGATGGCAGCATGGTAACCCAATCGTTTACAGCAAAGGTTTTGGGCTCAAAATTTCCATCTACTCCCTAGCTATAGACTGTGCAAGAGTGTATTAAACGAGAAGGGCGCCTGGAGGAAGCCATGAAAAGAATGAAAGCGCAGAGAAAGAAGCTCAAAGAGGGGTGAATGAACTAAAAAGTAGCGCCAAGAACCCAAATGAGTATGTATTGGGCGCCAAAAAAAATATTGAAAGATCTCCCGACTTTCAAAAAACTCATTATTAATTTCATCACATCTCTGTCATGTATTTTGTCAGATTTGTAAAAAAATAACGTCTTTGGGACTCCAAAACATGTCAGACTTGAGGGGTTTTGGCTAAAAAAGAAGAGAGAATCACGAAATGGACTCCACTATCTCTAAAAAAGAGGAGACAAGAATACCATATTCTTGCATACGTGGCGAACTCTCTTTGGCCCTTTCCTTAATCCCGTGATTAACAAAAGTGCATTTTTTGAAGCGTTTTTGGCCCTAATGTAGGAATCAAGTTATTTTGAACTAATTTATTCCAATCAGCATGAAAAGTAATATCCTGATGATATGTATCTTTCATAGCAATCAAAGAATCAAAAGATATGACGGAAATATTATGAATGGCAAGTCTTCTACTCAATGCATCAGCCACTACATTTTCATTTCCAGGTTGGTATTGAATGATAGGATGAAAACTTTGAATAAAGGAGGCCCATTTGATATGTCGGTTAGAGATTTGAGGTTGGCTAAGTAGATGTCTAATACTTTGCTGATCGGTCTTAATCATAAATTCTGAACCCATTAAGTACTGTTTCCACTGTCTTAATGCTTGTACAACTGCTAATAGTTCTTTGTCATATGTGGAATATTTCAGTTCAGAGGGTTTTAGCTTACAACTAGAATAGGCTATAGGATGATTGTCTTGCATAAGTACAGATCCTATTCCTAATCCACTAGCATCGGTCACTACTAGAAAGAATGGTCTATTAAAATCAGGCAACTGTAGAACAGGGGCATGGGTTAATGCATATTTCAGTAAGTCAAAGAATCACCCGCTATGGAATCACCCATGTACACACTAAATTAATGAAACGCCCGAAAAGGACAGGCGTCCCCATCAACTTCTCGCACAAAGAATCCTCTTTGTGTATGAGCCCCGGTCATCTAAGTTTACGGAATTCACCGTAAAACCTCACGGAATCCACCGTGGCACGGAATCCACCGTGGAATATGCCTCCTGGCAATACCCGGCATATTCCACGGTGGATCCCGTGCCACGGTGAATTCCGTGAGGTTTTACGGTGGATTCCGTAAACTTAGATGACCGGGGCTCATACACAAAGAGGATTCTTTGTGCGAGAAGTTGATGGGGATGCCTGTCCTTTTCGGGCATTTCATTAATTTAGTGTGTACATGGGTGATTCCATAGCGGGTGATTCCGCAAAATGCATATTAAATTAATAAACGTTTATGAGTTTAGAGTGCGCACTCGTAATAAATTAAGGTTAGGATTTATTTCTAACCAGTTGATTTATTTATGTAGCTGAAGACTGCTAGGTATTCACTTTTGTCGGTTTAATTGTATTATTTTACTAACGATTGTGAATGCTTCAGTTGATGTGTAGAGATAGCAGCAGTGGCGGAGGAAAGCATTGGAGTCTAGCGGGTTTTCGACTCTTGGACTAGATTTTGATAGGCGCCACGCCTATATTTTGTTATGTCTATTGAGACATTGATTATCGATTATTATTTTGTATGCGCTTATGCACCCGGATATGTTATTTCTATTTGGACATTAAGATTGGGCGTGCCAGACTCTATGGGCACCGTCCATTAGCTTTATTTTCCTATTTTTGTAGAAAGCAAACTCAAAAGCTAAAAGCTTGTCATATTTTTGTAAATTGGGCTATTATTGAGCATGAAGATTGGAAATATACATTAAATACATGCTTTGTGAAGCGCTCACACAAGGCATGGGGGAGATTGAACCCAATTTGTCTCTTGCCTCTTGTCGTGCATGCTTTTACATGGGTTTTTGTGCAAAAAGGTAGAGTACTTTGTTCTTGGGGACCTTCCGGGATTCACCACGTGAGCTATCTGCGACCGATCTGCGCACCAAATCTATATCTGGGTTATGCTGGTGACGCCAAGGCATACCTAAAATAATATCACTCGACTGTAATGGAACAACTAGAAAATTTATTCTTTCAGTGTATTGACCAATTTGAATCTCTAAGTCTTGCACTTCCTGTGTACCATTATACCTAGTGCCTAAGAATGCAGCTTTGATGCGATAATGTGTAGGTACAGTCTGTAATTTCAATTCCTTTACTAATTTTGCTGAAATAAAATCATGAGTACTACCGTCATCATGCAAAATAGTCTTTTCCTTTCCATGCACCAAACATTTCATAGTCAATAATGAATGTGGGGTAGGCATACCTGGTAAAGTATCAGAAGTAGTAGTAGTGTCGTCCTCATCTTCAGTGAAATCAGGCATATCTTCATGTTCGTCTTCGTCCATTGCTCCAAGGTAGTTGATATGGGCTGGTGGCTTCTTTGAATGACAATTTGCTGCTAGATGTCCAGGCTGGTGGCATTTATAGCATACTATTGGCTTGGCTTTGGTTACATTGTTTGCAATGGCAGGAAGTCTAGGTACATTAGGATTTGGCTGTGGAATGGGCTTAGGGTTTTGATTGACATTGGATGGTAATGCAGATGGTTTTGCCCAATTTTTGCGGAAAGATGACGAAGAGAAACGACCTGGATTAAATCTTCTAAAATTGGAATTGAATTGTTTAGATCCATAGTTACCATTGGCTTGAAATTGCTGTGGACGTCTGTCTCTGCCTCGTAGCTTATCTTCAGTGTCATGAGCTAGTGAAATGGCGTCTTCAAGGGTAGCAGGCTTGAATATGTTAACTTCAACGTAGTAATGCCCAAGGAGTCCAGACATATACTTGCGCTTGTGTGTCGCTTCTGGTACGTCTTCAAGCATGCGTAGCTAGAGTAGTGCATTCCAAAAACGCTCTGTATACTGAGGTATAGGCTCACGATCCCGTTGCTGGAGAAGATCCCATTGCTTAATAGCTTTCTCATGAAATTGTGGTGGAAGGAAATTCTGCATGAGCTTCTTCTTGAAATTCTCCCAAGTATCAGGACATTCTATGCTCTTGCGTACTACAGTCCACCAAAGAGATGCTCTGTCTACTAAATGATTAGTGACACACTTGATTTTATCTTTTTCTGCATAGGTTTCCTCATGGAAATAGTCATCAAACTGACTAATGAATGCTAGAACAGTTTTTCCTTCTCGTATGCCATTGAAAGTACGAAATTTGAAACTTCTTTTACTTATATTTGATTCCTTGCGGATGGTTTGAGCTTCAAGAGTTGCGTCGATGGTACGTCGAATCAGATCTTCAGCTTGAGGTTCTTTTTTGTCGGTAGACGCTCTTTGTAAATTTGCCAGTTGAGCTTGCAATGCTTGCCTAGCCCTTCGTTCTTCTTCCAATTGCATCATGATTAAGTCCAGCTTTTGCTCCATCGTAGGCTCAGGTAGGTCGCTTTCAGCCATAAGATCATCCATATGTGGTTCCGTCATTCTGCAAAACTCAAAAAGACATTTCTCACTCAAAACCAGGTTAGCGGGATGAGCGTAGCTCAAGTTCGGGAATACAAGGCTTATGTGTTTTTGGGTATAGCTTTCTCAATCTTTGGAAAATCTGCGATTTATCCTTCTTCGTATGCTGAAAATGCTTCAGCAAACCTACGTATGGGTAGAGTACCTTCCAACGAACAACTTTGCAGTTCGGAGTTTCTGCGCAGGAACAGTCCTTCTAGGAGTTTTGAGCACAAGTCAGTTCTGACTGCAGTTGACTAGTCTGACTTGCAGAGTTGCAGACTTATGTGACTTACAGAGTTGCAGACTTGCAGAACTTAGTCGATTTACGAAACTTGCAGAACTTGATCAGAAAATACTTGCTGAACTTGATTGTTTTGGTGTGATCTGGAGTTTGTGACTTGTAGAAGTGATTTGCCTTAGTTGACTTAGGGAAGTAAGAAGCTTTAGTGCTTCAGAGTCGACGTCGATTTGGAGGACAAGAGGATGTCCACGGCGCGATTTTCGGCCTTCAGAATAGCCCGCCGTCCTCTCCACGATTCGATTTTTGTTTAAGAGCTTAAGTCCAATAACTAAGCTTTTATAAACTTTGTGGTTTAAGCTTTTTTTTAGCTATGGAAATATGAAGCTTATCTCTGGTTGTCCATGACTTGATGAAGGAGATGCAAGAGTGGTCCTCCGCCTCTGTAGCCCTGTCCTTCGCGATCTAATAACAGAAACAGGGGTTCTTGATCGCCAGAAGTCTGCCTGTATCGACGGTTCGCGACGAGATTGACCGTAGAGCCCGATCGTTTTCTAGGAGCTTCGCCTTTGCAAGAGATGGGTAGCGATTGGAAGCTCTTGATCTCACTCCGCTCTGATACCACTGGTGCGCAGATCGGACGTTGTATGCTTGCGTAGTGAATGCCGGAAGGTCCCCAAGAACAATGAACTCTACTTTTTGCACAAGTTACAAGGTAAAAAGCATGAACGACAAGAGCAAGAGACCAATTGGGTGCAATCTCCCCCCATGCCTTGTGTGAGCGCTCCACAAAGCATGTATTTTATGTATATTTCATCTTCATGCTCAATAATAGTCCAATTTACAAAAATATAACAAGCTTTTAGCTTTTGAGTTTGCTTTTACAAAAATAGGAATAAAGCTAATAGACGGTGCCCAAAGAGTCTGGCACGCCCAATACAATGTCCAAATAGAAATAACATAACCGTACGCCCATGTGCATACAAGATAATAATAAATAATCAATGCCTCAATAAATAGGCATGACCAAAATATAGGCGTGGCGCTTATCAAAATATAATCCATAGATCGAATACTCGCTATCCTCCAATGCTTTCCTCCGCCACTGCTGCTATCTCTACACATCAACTGAAGCATTCACAATCGTTAGTAAAATAATACAATTAAACCGACAAAAGTGAATACCTAGCAGTCTTCAGCTACATAAATAAATCAACTGGTTAGAAATAAATCCTAACCTTAATTTATTACGAGTGCGCACTCTAAACTCATAAACGTTTATTAATTTAATATGCATTTTGCGAAATCACCCACTATGGAATCACCCATGTACACACTAAATTAATGAAACGCCCGAAAAGGACAGGCGTCTCCATCAACTTCTCGTGCAAAGAATCCACTTTGTGTATGAGCCCCGGTCATTAAAGTTTACAGAATCCACTGTAAAACCTCACGGAATCCACCATGGCACGGAATCCATCATGAAATATGCCTCCTGGAATCACTCCTATGCAAAGTGTACGTATTAGTTGGGAATATGATACATTAGAATGGTGGGAAATGGGAAAAAGGGCCTAGGCTACGGCCGGCCATGTAAAAAAGGGAAAAGGGGATGACTTCCCAAAAAGGATTTAGGGCTTTGTATATAAAGTTGAAAAGTGAATGAGAAGCTCATTCTTTTGGTGTGTGGCAAAAAGAGTCTTATTCTTCCTCTTTTCTTCTCTCCTTCTTGCTTGTGTGTGCTCTTGAGAGAGGAAGTGTGAGAGTGTGAGGGAGTGAGTGTGTGTGGGAGTGAGGGATCAAGAGGGTGAAGCTCTTCACCATCTCCTCTTCTCCTCTTCTCTTCTCTTCTCTTGCGCGCGCGGTATGGAGGATGGAGCTTGGAGATGGCGGACGCTTGAGGATGCTTGAGCTAGCATCAAGAATCGTGGAGCTACCGGAGTGCAAGAGAGAGGAGGGTATTCGATCAAGCATCAAGGTAAGCTCACTACACTCGTAGGATCGACGGCGCATCGGCTAGGTGAGAGATAGCCATTAGATCTTGCTTGGAACGCTTGAAGCAATAAGTGGTCCGTGGGTCTTGGCAGTTGAGCGAAAGCTTCCACATTTTGGTTCCATGCTGGGACCAATGGATTCAAGCTTGAGCACTTGTGCGCCTCACATCGAGCATCGAAGTAGGGTATTCATCCCCAAAACGGAGCTTGAGATAGGTAGGAAGTTTGGGTGTTTTTTATCTTCAAAACAGGTAAGTATTTTGGGATATTTTGGTTGTTTGATGATTGAAAAATATGGAGAAATTAGTTCAGTGTTTTGCTTTCGATTTTTGTTGCATTTAGAGTAGGTTAACAGTAGAAAATCGCACCCGAGAGGCATAGGGTTTGCTGTTGTAAAACAAGGAGAAAATCGGGAAAAACAGGTGGAAAATGGAGGAAATGCTCATTTGAATGTGTAGGAATCGCAAGGAGAGTGATCGGTAACATTCGGGTAAGGTCCAGTAGGGTTATAAGTTGTGGAAGGGCAAGGGAATCCTCATTTGCAACCAGTTGAGAGTGAGAGAGAGAGAGAGAGAGAGAGTGAGAGAGAGCTTGGGCGACCCGTTCGATCAATCAGTGTAAGGAGTGACGTTGCTATCCACAATCCCCAGGTATATAGATCTCTTTCCCATCACTCCAGCATCATTCCTGTTGAATCTTGCAGCCTATAATAATCGATATCTTAAGATTTTGGACGAATTTATGTCCGAAAGTGCATTCGGGTCGGCGGAATCAGACACCCGATTCAGTGTCCGATTCTCAGAATCGAACGTCCGATTTTGAGAATCGGATGTTCGGACAACCATCCAATTGGACCAACCCGTCCGATTTAGGGACTCTGACCACTCGGACACTCGGACCGATCGGATGCTTAGCCCGATCGTCCGATCGAGAAAATCGGACTCACGAATTAGGACACGTTAGCAATCGGACCACACCCCTGGTCCAATTGGACCACTTGTCTGATATTCGAAAATCGGACACTTAACCCCCGTTCGATTCTGAGACTCGGATGGCTCAAACTCGGACCCACCTGGTCCGATTCCTAGAATCGGACCACTGGGACCCCCACGATCGACTGGAAGTGCAACTCGCTCCAGGACAACATGGCGAATGCCTTGTAGGCAGTTCCCGATGTAGGAGTTAAGACCAAGGGACAGGGGGACAGTGCTGGAGCACTCCCCAGTGACCTGACGCATTGAGAACGGAAATCCAATTGGAGGACCTGTGATCGACCCCCTAGTGAACAGCAAGAAGCAATTCAGACCCTAAAACCTGCTAGAACAGCCAGGACTTGAGCAACGAAGCAAGCGAGAGTGTGTAAGACGCTGAGGAATTGCATGCGGCACTCACATTGAATTTTCGCACTTGAAGTACACTTAAGAAAGCTGAAAGTCTGATTGGGCACAAGTGCACGAGAAACGACACACTCACCGAGTGACCATAAATTGAGGTTTGTATTCAATAACCAAAGGAACTCACTCAGATAAACCACTCAAGGAACCCACAAATAGGAGAGGACCCAAGACATAGACAAACCATTGAAGCGTAGGGTAGGACCAAGCAAGGAGCGCCAACGACGAGGATCTATCAAGTCTATTCAGCCTGATCGACAGCATAATGGAGCGCAAGAACTCGACCATGACGGACGAGAGCTCGGACCAGCGGTCTAACGAGGACCTCGATTTGAACGTATTCCCAGATGCTATTCAGCAAAATTGGTGAGCAGTTACGACGCGCACGCCTGGTATGAGCACCACGGCAGGATAGCAGACACAATCATTGCAGATCTAGAGGAGGAGAGAAGGCTAGCTCGCAAGGCATTGCAGGGCATAGCCAATTACAATAGGGATCAGTAGGCTAGGAGCCAAAGGCAAAGCATGGAGCTGCATGAGGTGCAGCGAGTGCTGAACTTGACTGGCCGAAACCGAACGGACCATCAGAGAGCACTGGAGGGAGACTTGACGTTGAGCGAGCTCCTCATGAAACGACTGCTTGATAACACCGTAGCAGAGCAGAGTGCCACCGCACTAGCAACATCGCTGCTCGCAGGATTAGGGGAAAACCAAGGCTCAAAAAGCCAGGCCAAAATACCCATTGTTGCCAAGCAACTCGATAAGTATCAACCTCAGGATGACCCATATAGCTTTGTTGAGAAATTTGAGCAAGTCTGCGAAGCCAATGGCCTCAATGACCAAACTCAACGTTTGCAAGTATTCGGGCTTTGTCTAGGCGACAAGGGCAGGAGGTGGTATACAAGCCTCGATGCTGTAGAGCGAGCCAACTTCAATAATCTCAAGGATCTCTTCGTCAAGAGATTCGCCGAGCCCGGATACTCCGATAACCTGCTAGTACGCTTGATGAACATCAAGCAGAAAGAGGAGGACATCCGCGACTAGGTGACCCATATGAGGAGTCTCTTTAAGAGAATCCCTCTAGGCGAGCGACCGACTGATAGAGTAGTTTCGTCTGTATTCATCAGCGGAATTCGAGACCAGGAGTTATATAAGGCTTTGGCAGGCAATTCAAGCTTGCAGCGAGACGTGGTGGCTAGAGTGTTTGAGGAAGCCATCAGAGTCAATGACCAGCTGAAAGAGCGGAGCTCTAGGAGCTCAAATCTAGAAGAACCCAACTCGTGAAGCTCAGTGAGAACGTCAGCCTCTAGTGAGCGGTCAATCCCATCATCCCAAGATAAGGGGAAGGCCACCGAGACAGACCAAGGCTTGGCTAAGATCAAGATGGAATTAGCCAAGTTACAAGATATGTTGAGACGACCAATGCGCCCACATGTCCAATGCATGTACTATGGAGGAAACCACTTGCCGACCGAGTGTCAAGACCCTAGGTCAAGACCTTGCGCTAATTGCCGTAGGTTCGACCATGATGTCGTGCATTGTAGATTACCAAGAAGACTTCCATACTTGCAACCCTATGGCCAGCCTTATCTAGCGAATAGGCCGCAGCCATTCTTCGGAAGGGGAGCCCCATTGGCTCTTCCCGCACCTAACGATATGAAACCAGCCGTCCCTAGAATGGACATAAATCTTACAGGCATTCCTAGACTGCCTGGTCCTTATGTGACCCACCCATCGAGCGACGCTCTAGTACACTACGTGGAGGAGCCGAATGATGAAGAGACCTACATATACCCTTACATCTTGCACGACGACGAGGGCAACGCGGTCCTTATGGATTATCGACCCGTGTCGGTGATGGCGTTAGGACGAGGACGAGGTAGAGGCCTAGGAGGGCAACCACAGGATCCAGTCACTTGTTGGACTTGTGGTCACCCCGGTCATGTTTCATCGCGTTGCCCTGAAAGAGAGCAGCAAAACAGAGATAAGGCCGACCAAAGGTGCGCAGAGTGCGGAATCACCCATCTTTTCATAGATTGCTCAAAGCAAAAGCCATCCTCTTGCTCAGCCAACTTTTCATCTGTCCACCTGGGGCTATTTGGTGTCGAAAACCTCGATGGGGAGGCCACACCTATTTCATTGCGGGTCATGACCCGAGCCCAAACGAAGCAGGCCGGCATCTCTCTGCCAGGACCCAGCAATCTTGACGCAATCTCCATAGGGAAGAAAAGACACAGGCGAAAAAAGAAGAGATCGGAAGCTAAAGTCACACTAAAAACCGAGAGTGCTACGACTCTGCCTATGGGAAAGAAGGTTTTAGACGCAGAGGCAGAGACTTCAGCCCCTAAGACGGCCGAAAAGGGAAGCATTAAGGTAGGGGAATACCCGCATCTGAAGCGACAATTAGAGGCCATAGAAAAGGTAAAGGAATGGGTGAAGGAGGCTCAAGAGCATCTCAAAGACACTGAGCCCATCATAGAGGACGAGATTGATGACCTCTCCAGCGTAAGCACGCCGATATCACCACCTCAACCTAAGTCGGCAGAAGAAACCATGCCACAAGCAGTGCCGCTGAGACCAAGCCTAGACGCGACAGAGCCGCAGATCAGCCGCGACCATTGGCTCGGACAATCTAGGTTAGGGGAAGGATGAGTATCTAACGATCTCCTAACCACACTAGTGACCACCCCTATAACACTTAGCGTGGGAGATATGCTTAAGCAGCATCCTATCCTATGGCAAGATCTTAAGTAGTGGGTCGAAGGATCACAAGAGCAGGTCACGGCATATCCTTAAGACCAGGATGCAGAAACGCAATTGCCGAGTTTGATGCTACACTCCGTGCCTAAATCCTTGCACCTCAACGCCTTTTGGGAAGGCTTTGAGATGCACGCGGTCCTGCCGGTCCTAGCCCTGGGTGACACAACAAGAAAGGGAATCGTAGACACGGGAGCTGGGGTTAGTGTGCTTAGCCACGCAGTGCTTCAGACTTGGGGAAACCTGCCTGTCGAAGCTGCTAGGTTTAATGTCATGCTAGCAAACTGTATGAGAGTGAAGCCATTCGGGGTACTGAAGAATTGGCCAGTGAAGATCGCAGGTGTCCAGTTCTCTGTCGACTTTATAGTCGTGAAGGGAGTGGACTAAGATGTCCTATTAGGCCGACCCTAGATGCGCAATGCTAGAGTCATCGAAGATTGGGGTAACGGCTTGATCTTCCTTGGCAATAGAACGAACGCCGTAAGAATAGAGATGGACACTTGGAAGACCTCACCAGTCGACCTAGACGCCTTCTCTGCTATGCTCAAGGGGAACACTCAGATCAAGAAGCCCTATGGGCCCTTGACCAAGTATATCCCATGCCCAGAGGATGAGCGGGATTGGATGCATGTTCTCGCTACAATCGACCTGCCATTCTCAGACCATGAGGAGTATGAGCAAGCCATCAAAACGATCGGCAAGACCAACGAAGCACTCTCTATACCAGCCTGCATAATGGCAGCAAGCCGCTGGGGAAAACCTAAGTCTATCACCTTCCACGTACCTTCCAACAAAAGGAAACTCCAGGGGATACTGAAATACCTAACGAACCAGCTACCTGGCAACCCAGCTGCAAATTTCAAACCACTCCACGATCTCTTAGAGGATTCCAAGTGGCAATGGACTAGGGTGCACGATTTAAACCTCATGTATAACTGGGCCCTCGTTCTTGACCAATGACAAGAGGCATACCAAGCCCTAGGAGACGACGAGCAGTCGGATGACAAAGATTCTAGTGACGAATATGAAGACTGCCAATTCTTCAGTGATGAGAGCGAGGGTGAAGTAGATACCATAGAATACGACACTGAAGGATGAGAAATTGAGCAGATACGAGCAGACGCCAAGCCGTAGAAAAGGCAGGCCCTTAGAGTAGAGCGAGGAGTCATGCACATGGAATGTGATCACGCTTGGTTGGAATGCATAGGAGCCATAGACCTTGAGGAAGCAGGCCTAGCCCAGCCAGGAACGACATCAATACCTAGGACCAAATCGCCATCTGAACTGCGGCCACCACGGGAGACCACCTCTTCTAGCGAAGATGGAGGGTTTGACTCTGAATCGGAAGTTACTTCGGATAGTGATCTAGAGATCCCTAGGCCGCCCATGACTAGACGCACCAAGGGGGACCTACCCATCCACCTGAGGCACAGACGATTAAGGCTGGAAAAGGCAAAGCAACCCAGGGATACACGATCAGAAGAATAGCGAAATCTGCAGGACCTCCCTAAATGCTTCACGAAATTCAAAAAAGGGGATAGGGTAGTAGTTCTGTTAGGTGCCAAACGTCAAGGGCAGACAAGCAAACCAATCGAAGGACCAGCCAAGGTCAAGGAGATAGACCTAGCCCAGGAAGGGGAAACACCCCGACCAATATTCATTGCCGACGACCTAACTGATGAAGAAGAAACAAGTCTTGTCGCTCTCTTGTAAGACTATATAGACGTGTTTGCCTGGTCCTTAGAAGAGCTACAGGGGGTAGATCCGAGTGTTGTGACTCACAACATACCCATGACGTTGGACGCGACATCGGTCAAGCAAGGACCGTACCCTATGAATCCAAAATACGCTCATGCTATCAAAGAGGAAATTGACAAGCTGATGAGAGTTGGATTCATTTACGAAATTGAGCACACACACTGGGTATCACCCATAGTCATTGTGATGAAGAAGAACGGAAAAATACGAGTGTGCGTCAATTACAAGAAAGTGAACGCTGCTACGAAGAGAGACAACTATCCATTGCCATACACCGAGCACATGCTTGAGAGGGTAGCAGGCAAGGAAGCCTACAGTTTTCTGGATGGCTTCTCAGGATACAACTAGGTGCAAGTGCATCCTGCAGACAGGCACAAGACTGCTTTTGCCACTGAGTGGGGTGTCTTTGCATACATAGTCATGCCCTTCGGGTTGACCAATGCCCCTGCCACTTTTCAACGTCTCATGTGCACTATCTTTAAGGACATGCTTCGCAAGGAGTTAGAAGTCTTTGTTGACGACCTGTGTGTCCATTCGACCTGGATCGAACACTTAGACAGACTCCGTGCAGTCTTTGAATGGTGTCGCCTATATCGTCTCTCCTTGAACCCCTTGAAGGGTCAGTTTTGAGTAAAGCACGAATGCATCTTAGGACATGTGGTATCGAAGAATGGCATTGCCACTGACTTCTCGAAGGTCAGGGTTATTGTTGACCTTCCACTCCCAATTAATTACAAGGGAGTTCAATGCTTCTTAGGCCATACAGGATACTATCGATAGTTTGTACTGAACTATGCGGCCATACAGGATACTATCGGCAGTTTGTACTGAAATATGCGGTGCTGATCGCCAGACCATTGTACAAGCTGCTGGTTGTCTTCGAGTGGACCGAGGCATGCCAACAAGCATACGAAGAATTGAAAAAGGCTCTAACAACAGCACCAATTCTATGAGCCCCAGATTGGACAATTACCTTCCATGTGCACATCGATGCTTCTAAGTTTGCTGTGGGGGCAGTGTTGTGCCAACCTATGAGCATAACTTAGATTATTTAGTGAGCTTTGCTAGCAGACAACTCACTGAGATGGAGATGAACTACTCGACAACAGAAAGAGAGGGATTAGCCATGGTGTTCACTGTGAAGAAATTTTGGCATTATCTATTGGCCACACCCTTCATCTTTTTTGTGGACCATCAAGCCCTGCTCTATTTAATGAACAAACCTTGTGCTACAGGGTGCATAGCTCAATGGCTCCTCCTGCTCCTAGAGTTTGATGTCACCATGGTAGTACGAAAGAGAAAACAACATTACATGGCTCATCACATGTCACGCATCCCCACAAGAGAAGCCGTCAGACAAGGCATCGTTGATGAGTTACCTGACGCCCACTTCTTCCACTTGTCCAACGAGGGAGATTTATTTAAGGCTGATCTAACGCCATATTGGATGGAAGACATAGTCCAAGTGCTCGAGCACGGACTACCTAAGCGACCAATAGAAAAGGCCCGACTTAGGCACTTGATCCTGAAGATCCAGCCCTACCAACTGATTCCAAGCCAACTCTATCGGCTTGGGCAAGACGGATTGTTACCTAGGTGCGTGTATGAGCACGAGATGCGCGATGTGCTCTCGAAGGCGCACGATGGCATTGCAAGAGGACACTTTAGTGGAGACACGACAACACGGAAGATGCTGCAGTCTCAACTATGGTGGCCCACACTTTTCCGTGACGCCAAGCGATTCGTCAAGCATTGTGATGAGTGCCAACAGAAAAAGTCCTGATTCGTAAAGATCAAATGGAGTTGATCCCAATTATTGCTCACCAACCCTTCGAAAAATGGGGAATTGACTTCATAGGACCCATCAGTCCTGTGGCGCAGTACTCACAAGCCAGGTACATCATAGTGGCCACATATTACCTCACGAAATGGGCAGAGGCAAGAGCCACACGAAAAAACAATGCTAGGACGACTGCCAAGTTCTTATGGGAGCAAGTGATCTCATGCTTCGGTTGCCCCATCAAACTGGTTAGCGACCAAGGCACACACTTCATCAACGAAGTGGTAGCACATCTCCTATCCACCTTTCTCATCATCCATCGCAAATCCTCACCATACTACCCTCAGGCTAATGGCCAGGCAGAATCAACTAACAAGATTCTTATCATGGTCCTGACTAAAGTAGTCTTAGCCTCACGAAGCGACTAGGACAACAAGCTGATGGTAGCGAATAGCACTTCAAGAACGATGGGAAGGGAAGCAGGCATGGACGCAATGCCTGGTCGAGCTGGAATGCCTATCAGAAACTCGTCTTCTAGCCACCCACCTGCTTATCTGTGAGAAAGCCCGATGCAAGAGCTGGTTTGACAAGCATGTCAAGCAGCGCAAGTTTGAACAGGGTGACTTAGTGCTCCTTTACTCAGTTAAAGGGCATAAGCAAAAAATGAAATTCAGAGGTCTCGGACCCTTCAAGGTTCGTGCAATCACCCGAACCGGCAATGTCAAGCTTGAGACACTAGACGGTGAGGGAATAGGCTTCTTCAATAGCCGTCATGTCAAGAAGTACTTCCCTCCCATGCATCCTTTGCATGAGCGACCATTGTTAGAACCGCCGGTCAAAGTACGAGTAGCTACAATCACTGAAATCAACGAAGATGATGAGGAAGCCGTTGAACCCGCTTACCTCCGTGTCACGGTCACTGCCAAATAAACATGCTCTTTCAACGCCTTGATCGGCAAGGGAGCAGACTTCAATGTCTTAACCCACAATCATTGGATCCAACTTGGCAAACCACTACTTCAACCCACAACTGCCAAGTTAAACCCATATGGGGCTCAATCATATGCACTTCTTGGCAAGTACAGAGTCGCCGTTTCTATCGAGTCTAAGACTATTCCAATGCTTTTTTATGTGTTGCCAAGTACTACAGACGCAGGCACAGAGTCACTGTTGGGGCGAACCTTTAAAAAGTAGAGTCACTGCAATGTTGATTATGAATTGCAGCGCATCCACCTAGCAATCGGCAACGTGCGCATTGTCACAGCTTTCAGCAAGGGCTGCGCGACACCATCATTGTCCGCAAAGCCACTGGTAGAAACATCCGTAGGCAAGGATAAGGAGGGGGGTAGTGCACGGTTGCCACTCCCCGACTTCCATAAACCGCAACCCGCAGCAACCAAAGCGAAGGCCCAACAGCCTCGCTTCCAATGGGTGCCTAAACAGTCGCAACAACCGCCTAGGAGTCGACGCGCTTATCCTCATAAGACCGAGAACTCTAAACCTAGGTGGCCAAGATGCAATCACAGGAAGCACCGCGTGATCAAGCAAAGATGGGTCCCTAAAGCCCTCTTGCATGCGCAAGGCTACTACGAGTGAAATACTTGGCTGTGGATCCCAAAGGTCCCCATGGCCAAAGGAACTATTCATACGCCACCCACCCTCAAGCTTGATCAGCCCACGTCTCCCAACGCCTCAAAACCATAGGCCGCAATGCTCTCTAGAGCCCCAGCCATCCGGATCATCTACGCTTCGACCCAAGAGAGTCGCACATACCTATCGGCCCAAGCAACAACCACCGTCATAGGCGGCATCACCCGACCAAGTCAAGCCGACTCCCCACGGCAAAGCTGACTGCAGCAGCCCATCCGTTGTGGCTAAACCTAATCCACCCATATTCTAAACAGCCCAACTGCAGGCTCAAGGAAACTCCCAACCGCAACTATGTATTGTCAAGGCCTCTAGTTCTAGCAAACCTCGACCGCCCGTCGGCCTTATGCCCTCCTATAAACGAAAATTCTTTCTAGCGCTAGCCGCTGACCTTGTTGAGGACACCAGGGATGACCTGGTGGAGTGCATTAAACGACTCGATGCCACCTTCGCGTCGCTAGCCCTCAGCTATGACCGCTTGGACTTGGGTCTATTAGAAGAACCCTTTGTAACAGAAGTGCGCAATATGCCTTGCTCTTGGGAGACTTTTGAATTCGCATTTGCAAAAGCTTCTCGCTCTGCTGCTCAGTTGCTCAGCAGGCGAGATCTCCAAAGAGCAAGCCATTAAACAATGTCTCATCACATCCTACGATCAGCGAACCACCTCTACTATCACTGATCAGGAAATCATCAAGTTATCCAAGCTTGTTGATACAAACTCCACGTTTTTGAAGCATTGATACACTCTTAGGGTGCAATGGGAAGTTGAGGGGTGCCGCATAATGACCAACGCTGAGCAATGCCGCGCAATCAAAATAGCAGAGTACGACCCCACCTACGTCGCGCCAACCTCGTATCAAGTATTAACCACTCTTTGTGGCCAACCCATGGAAGAGCACATCAAGGGGCATCCCTACCTTGACCGCCTCTTAACAGAGGAAGAGCTCCACATTGCAAGTGCGGTCGATTCTGGTGATCTCCTAACCGATGTTTTGACATACATCATGCATGTCGGTATCCACCCATTCGAATTAGACAGGGAAGCTCAGCTAGAGTATAGCCCCAACTTCTATGCTTGGCTTCTACACAAATAGACTGACGCCCTTTATGCTTAACGCCCTTATCCTCTCAACCTCCAATCCTGGGACAGATTCTTCTCGTTCCAAAGGGAGAGGGGGTAAGGTGTAATTTAAAAAGTAAAACAAGAATGAAATGTCAATAAAATTTGAAATTGAAAAGAAAAGTTAAGGCTACACTTAATAAAATCTGCTACGCTTTTCTTCTTTCAGCAAATTATTTGTCAAAAAACACTAATAGTGGAAACGACTGAACTTGCAGGTAGCGATCATGGCAAGCCAGGACAAAGCGGGAAAGCTCCCCTTTTCGGAGGAGAAGCAAGCGAAGTACAGCCTCACGGTGGAGACGAGAGCCTTCAACCAGTTGAAGTTCCGTCACATCTTCAACCTTGAAGACGTGGCCATCGAAGAGTCGGCAGTGCGCCAGATCATAGATCAGTGCCATCTGCAGAAATACCTAGATGCAGTGGGCCAGAGGGTGGACTACACCCAGTGCGCCGACTTCTTGCGCACCTTTAACAGAAACAGAAACATCATCACGGTGCGCAAGAATGAAGCCACCAGGCAAGTACAAATCGAGCTGACCCTGGAGTTGGTGGAAAGGGCACTAGGGCTGCCGAATAAGGTGGAAAGAAAGCCGAAGAGGGACGTCTACACCATGTTGGGAATGGACAAGGTGAAGGTCCATACCAATGATGGGATTAGCTTGGCACACATCCCAAACCCAGAAATCTAGCTGCAAGAAAAAATGGTGCACGCTTTGTTCTCAAGCCAAAGGTACAACAACGTAATGAGCCAGATCAACGTACCTCTGCTCGACAACATTGTGGCACAAACTCTAGACAAGGTGAACCTTAATGGGTTTGTGAGGAGAACCATAGAGGCTTTGGCTAAGGCCCTAGCAACAGGAGGAAGAGCCGCTGGAGGAGAATCCCCATCGTCCCGATCAACCCGCAAGGCATCATCCTCCAAAGCCGCAACCATAGGGTTTGGAGGCATCCTTACAGCCATAATCCAAGAAGCACTAGGGCGAGAATGGGAAGAAGAAGACAAGAAGGGAGATGACGAAGGAAGTGACGAGTCACCGTCACAATCCCCACCTCACACAGAAGAGCAGCGTAGGTCTTTAGATGAAACAGAGACTGACGAAGACGAAGAGGGAGAGTCCCAGGGCAGCCCACAGAGGAACGCAAAACAACAAACAAAAGCCCTGCATGGAAAGAGGGAAGAGGAGCGCAAGAAAAAAGAAAAGGAAGATCTGGAGAGGGCTCGAAGGGAGTCAGTCAAGGATGAGGAGGAGAGAAAAAAGAAGACTGAAGAGGAGCTGAGAAGGAAGGAAGAGAAAGAAATAGCACTCGAAATCACACCAAACAGAGGCACCTAGTTCCAGTACCAATGTGCAGAAAACAGAAGCCGCTGTCACCACCGCCACCATGTCCCATCCCCCACCTCCAGCAAGCCAATACGACGAATATGTTAAGGAGCTGCTCTCATAGCTAGAAAGGGCCAAGGAAGAAAGGAGAATAGCCATGGAGGAGCTAGCAACAGAGCGAGAATCATGAGCCGCTCTCCTGTTAGAGAAAACAAAGAAAATAACAGAATACCAAAGGGAGATTGCTGCGCTCAGGGAGAAAGCCAGCAATAAGGATGCAGAAGAATCAAAAGTCTTGAAGGAACGTGACGTTGCTTGGGAAGGAAGAAGAAAAATCTTGATGGAGCGCCTCAACGGAGAGAGAGAGGCCAATGCTCACCTGCGGTGCAAGAACGACCAGCTCTTTGCAGTCAACATGGAAGCACAAAACTAGCTTGACAAGATCAGACAGGAGGCTGCAGAGCTGGACCAGTTAAGAGGAGAGCAGGTGCGAAGGATGCAGGTGAAGCTGGACCAGCTCAACGCACAGATCGCCGACGAACGCTAGGAGCAGTCCCGCCTGCACCGTGAGCTCGAGAACTATTAGCAACAACTCATGGCTATGACCCTCTATCAGGAGGAGAGCCTGGAAGATATGGAAAAAAGAGCAAAAGGATGGGCTGACCACAATGAGGGGAGAATATGAAACTTGGCACACCGACTGGCCAAAGCAGAAGGGGATAGGGTGCTGGCTGAGAATCAGGCAGAGGCGGCCCAGCTCTCCATGATAGCCCATCAACACACCTTCCTCAATACACTGCTTCACTATACCAAACCGGAAGGAAACGAAGCCAATGATCAACTAACAGAAGAAGCTAGCCATTGCACGCAGAGCCCTAAGAGCAGGCCTGCATGTGCCACTGTAGCTAGGAGGCTCGCCGCAGAGCCTGGAGGAGCAAAGAAGATATCTTGCATAGGTAGGCCTGACGGCACAGGAAATAGATGAACTCGGCTTCATAGAGGCGAAGGCGCAAGAAGACGCGCAAGCAGAAGGGGGTGAACCAGAGTTTCATCTGGGACCTCAGGAGGAGGACTACGTCCCACCACCCCCTCCTCCACAACAAGAGGAAGTGCAACCACCTGACACATCTGCTGAGAGGAAAGCAGCCCAGGCTAACCGTAGGAGAGAAATGGTAGAGAAGGCAAGGAAAAAGCTGAACGTTAGACCTGTTCCAAAACAACCTGCCCCTCTCCTACCGCGCCCTAAGAACCTCCCCACTGAATTCCATGCAGAGTTGATTATATGGGAACAGCAAGAATATACCTGCGATCCCTTCGACTTGAGCTTTGAGTTTCTCGCTACATTAAATAGAGTAATGCCCATTCAACTTGTAAATGACATAATCACCATGGGTGCAAGGCTCAAGGCCAAGTGGCTAGCGGAGCGAGAGGCCAACCCAATTGCTTGGGGAGCCGAGGACCGCAAATTTTGGCAGGATAAAGTCCTCCAGGTGCCTAGATCGGTGGAAGGCTATAATTGCCAACCCACTTGGAGAAGACTCATTTTTTACGTCAACCTTGACGCGTGGATGGTGTTTTGTAACACTCTCCCTTCTAAGAGAAATGACCCCACTTTCATGCCGTATCCTCGAAGGGTAGGGGTTGACTTTAATCCGTCCATCCACGGCACGTTCGACTTTACCATTATCTATAACACCAATAGCACCTCCCATAAGGATGCCCTTCTCTTTACCCTCCCTGATTTGTACAGCTCTATAGATAGATTTCTTAGTGAGTTTACCTCCTGTCCTGACCCCGCCTTCATTACCACTTGTAATTATCTTAGACTAATTAGGGTCCTAGTCCACCAAGAGCCCGCACCTCAAGAATGCCACCTCCCACCCCTCTACTTCGATCCCAATGCCATAGATAGCAACACCATGACTCGCCTCATGATGCGCGCTACTCTTTTTCCATCCTTCTGTGTTGCACTGCTCAAAGATATAAGCAATAGCAAATTCACCCAGTGCAACCACCCCTTCCTTTCCACCACCACTCTCAAAACCTGCCTCAACCTCAAGGGCTACTTGTTGAGTCACAGATTCCTTAACAAGGCCCCCACACCCTCCACCATCCCCTACCCGCCATTTGAATGACGAGGCGTAAACTCTCGTCATGCCCTTGTGGTGAACTGGAAAGAAGAGACGATAGCAAAGCATAGCAAAGCCATAGGATGCATCTACCATTAAGCAAAGATAAGCGGTGAGACCTTCACAAGATCCGCTTGCAACTCCCCTTTTCCTCGTCGTGCACTGCCGTCATTGCACCTAGGGTTCTCCCTAGCCCCTTCCCCACTTCACGCTTAGGGCACATCAAGGGCAGGACTTTCAGACCTGTCACCCTAAGACTTGCACCGCACCTCCAATGACACACGAACTAGGTCCTCAAGTGTGGGACATTACCAAGGGCTTGCCCAAGGTTAGACCCATCTCCCAGTTTCACTGCCACAGGCACCACGCACTACATGGAGCGGCAAACACACCCCTTAGGGAGTGCATAACTTTTCTTGCAGGTTATATTCATGTTTCAAGAAATGGCTACTCCGCTGAAGAGGATCACCCACGGCATCTTTTAATGACCAAAACTCGTATGTGTGAAGCTTTGAGCTTGAAAAAGGAAAATACCCCCCCTTCTACGTCATTTTCATTTTCTCTACCCCCTGTTACGCCTTCGCCCCATACAACCATATCACTAAGCAAAATGTTGGTGAAATTTTTTTGGATGGCCATCAACTCTCCTTGAACTACCACGTCAATTTCACCTGACATCCATGGCTCCCTGAGGTCGTAGAAATTCAAAAAACCCATTTGAAGCAAGAGAAGCAAGGAACACAGTCGATGGAGAAAATGACACGGTAGGAATTGGCGAAACCCCAAGTAACATCTCGTCGGTTTGGAAAAAATTAAGTTTTTAGAAGCTTATATAGATCTGCCACTGGCATAGATCTTGGAACCTCATCTTCCAAAGATGCATGTCCAACGCCTCAAGATCTATGTATCGTTTATTGATTCCACAAGCCTGAAGAATTTCAACGCAGTACCGAAGACCTTCAACTCAAAGACGAAGACCTTCAACTCAAAGACAAAGATCTTCAAATCAAAGACATAGATTTTCAATGCGAAGACAAACCATATCTTTGTCAAGACAGAGTTCGGGGAGGCTTCTCCAGAATAAATCCCTCCAATACCATCCTCCTAAGGGATTGCTTATTGCTTCAAGCGTTTTTGATGCTCGAGGGACGACGGACTATATAACGGATGCCACAACTATGTGAAAGATGCCGAGCATATTCATGGAGCCTAAAGCACGCCGAAATCTCTCCTGGTCATCATCACTAGACTCCATCACCTATCATTCACACAACCATCTTGGAAGCAGTGGCATCCACCTACCTGTTCCGCCTAGCAACCGACCTAACTAGCCACTATGTCCCACCGCAGTGCCATGGGATTTTAAAGGCACAGGATGAAAGTAGAAAAAGGCGAAAGAGTAAAAGGCGCACCACTAAAATGTGGAAGCGCCCCCGAATCCTTGTAAAAGAGCGCCAGGCTTGCTCCTATGGAAAGTGTATGCATTAGTTGGGAATATGATAAATTAGAATGGTGGAAAATGGGAAAAAGGGCCTAGGCTACGGCCGGCCATGTAAAAAAGGAAAAAGGGGATGACCGCCCAAAAAGGATTTAGGGCTTTGTATGTAAAGTTGAAAAGTGAATGAGAAGCTCATTCTTTTAGTGTGTGGCAAAAAGAGTCTTCTTCTTCCTCTCTTCTTCTCCCCTTCTTACTTCTCTGTGCTCTTGAGAGAGGGAGTGTGAGAGTGTGAGGGAGTGAGTGTGTGTGGGAGTGAGGGATCAAGAGGGTGAAGCTCTTCACCATCTCCTCTTCTCTTCTCTTCTCTTGCGCGCGCGGCTATGGAGGATGGAGCTTGGAGATGGAGGAGGCTTGAGGATGCTTGAGCTAGCATCAAGAATCGTGGAGCTACCGGAGTGCAAGAGAGAGGAGGGTATTCGATCAAGCATCAAGGTAAGCTCACTACACTCGTAGGATCGACGTCACGTCGGCTAGGTGAGAGATAGCCATTAGAGCTCGCTTGGAACGCTTGAAGCAATAAGCGGTCCGTGGGTCTTGGCGGTTGAGCGAAAGCTCCCACAACACCTCAAGAGCCAATCTCATTCTTTCCAGCATCACCTCATCGTCCTCTATGTAGAGTCCTGTGTCATCTGCGTACTCTGAGTCTAACAACTCAGTCTCCTCTCTCACTGGAAGTTCGGAGGCCGCGTAGTCCACTCACACGTGACCTGAGGAAGTGGGACATCGCCTTTGCGACAAATAGGAACATGTATGGGACCAGGGAGTAGCCTTGTCGGACCGATCTCTCCATTCGGACCTCCTCCCCTCGCCTTCCGCCTATGAGAACCCTATTGGTGGCTGATCTGTACAGGCCGGAGACCCTGCGAATCCAAGCATGGGAAAATCCTAACTTCACCATGGTACCCTCTAGGAAATCCTAGTCCACCCTGTCATAGGGTTTCTCGAAGTCCAATAGTAGTACTGCCAGTCTTTGCCCATTGTGCTGAGCCCACTCTATCGCCTTAAAGAATGTAAATACATTGTCTAGGATGCTCCTATCCTGGACAAAGCCTGTCTGTGTGTCATGAATGATGTCTGGAAGCACATGGCGTAATCATCTACCAATAATCTTTGCCATAGCCTTATAGGCCACTGACAATAAGGTTTTTGGTCTCCATTGGGATAGCTCCAACTGGTCTCCCCCTTTGGGGAGGAGACTAATAAGGCCTGCCGATAGCCTCCCTGGCATCTGTCCTGAGGAGAATATCTCCTGGAAAGTCCTCAGTAGGGGATCCTTCACCACCTCTTAGTATGTAGTGAAGAAGACCTTAGAGAGGCCATCCTCCCCCGAGCATTTTTGCCCATCTTATGTGTAGAATGCCTCCTCTAGTTCCTTCTATGTGAAGGGGACTAGGAGGGCGTGTCCTATCTCCTCTGTGACGAGGGACCGGATGTGATTCCATACCTATTTTCTACATCTCTTTCCTCTAATTGAAGTTGTCTCCTGCTAGAAGAGTCGTGTGTAATAGTCGGTGCCAATCTCCATCACCTCATCAGGGCTAGAACGGGTCCTCCCATACTGATCCCTAAGGCTGCGTATCTGCTCTCCCGCAGTGCGGGGCTGGTGCACCTAGAAGAACTCCTTGCACATCGTGTCTCCCTTTCGCGCCCAAAAAGCTGCTGAATTACAGAAAGAGAACTCCAAGTGCCTGTCCTCTAGGCCAGCAATGGTTGCACGTGCGTGCATCTCCTGTGCATGGAGGATGGGGTCCCCTGGTGCCTCCTGCAACAATCTCTACGTAGCTGCCAAGTCCCACCGGAGTGCTTTCTCCTCCTCCCAGTACTGCTGCCTGGCCTGTAGGGCTGCCTCTTGGCAAATTCTACTTGACTCGGCTAGGATCTCTATGACCTCTTCTGCTATCCTATCCCTTCTCACCCACTCTCTGGTCTAGATCTGCTCTATCTGTCTCGACACTTCCTCCGTCCTATAGATCGAGCCAGGGATCCGACAGGATCGTGTATATAGGGCGGATGCTAGGGGATCAAGTGCCAGGAGAACCGGGCAGTGATCGGATAGTGTGGTACCTGCCAACTGCTCAATCTGGCCTCCGTGAGAACCTCCCTACTCTCCCACATAAAACCTGTCCAACCGCTCCAACAAGGCTCCCCCTAGTCGCTTGTATCCCCAAGAAAAGTCCAATGATCTCTCCCTCTTGTGGAAGGCAGGGTCTTTCCAGGCATCCCGTGCTCCAACTGCAAGTAACAGGACCTCCCATGCCTCCTATTCCTCCCCCAGCCATGCCCTGGTAGTTTCTTCCCCTGCCCTGATGGTCCTCCAAAGCCTCCAGATTGTTGAAATCTCCTCCAACAATCCAGGAGTTCACCTCAGGGAGTCCATTTACAATTTCCCCCCAAAACCTACTACGTGTCCTAACCTTCGTAGGGGCATAGACATTGAGAACTCCAACACACGAGTTCCCAATATCCAGTCTGATCCATAGAGCCCTTCCTACCACTATCGTCCCATGTTCTCATACACAGGTGGTGAGACTTGGACCAATAGATGTGCATATGCCTCCGCTCTTGCCGTGGGCACCTATGGCTTGCTCCGAATAAAGTATGCGAGCTGCCTGGCAGTACCTTCCTAACCTGCTGAGCCTAGGCGAGGGTGAGCTTGTGCTCCTGCAATAGCAAGATGTCTATCCGTCCGATGAGGGCAGGCCAGCTCTTGTCGGACAATCAACTTCCTCGAGCCACGCGCCCCACTGTAGTGGAGACTGTTCACACTCCAGGATGCAAAGTGTAGGCTCATGAGGAAACTTGTGACTGACCGAATAGGCATCTATTTGGCATGGAAGCTGCAAATAAGGAAGAGAGACTATGAAGCGTGCAGGTACATTTTACCGCTGGCCTGGATGGTGAGCTCCAGTCCCCCATGGTGGCCCTCGGCCGGGACCATAGGGGTGATAGATGCTCTAGGTGGTACTATCAATGCATCTATTAGCCATGCTGAAAACCGCAACTTTGTACACTGGTAGAAGCTGGCCGCCTGTGCCGGGAGCCATGCAATGACATCCCTCGGCACTCCCCATTGTGGGGGGGCTCGAAAGATAATGCTCAAATGCACGAAGTCGGCGCCAACCTACTAGTTAATGTCCATCATGCAGCCTGGCCACTGTTGTGCGAACACTGCTAGTCCTTCATCTCCCATCCACTAGGAGATGTGATCTGCCACCTGACTCTTCAATTTCTCCTCAATCTGTGTAGTCATCCACTCTTCTGAGAAGGATGACTAGAAAAAGAAAGCGTAGTTTGGTCCATCCACTATTGCTAGTAGGTGGTCCTTGCCCCTCCTTGACTTACAAACCACGAAGATCCCCACCTCTAGAGGTAGTGGGAATTCTCTACGCTCTGCAACTCGCAGGTAAGACCATGGGCCACTACGAAAAAACTCTTGTGGCAGTAGCTGTGCCTATCTCGGGAAAGTAAGGCAGGTGACAGGGACAGATGAGCTGGTGGTTGTGTGGACGGGGGGGACTGTTGGTGCATAGAGGAGGTAGGTGTGTGTGGCTCATCACCTCCTGTGGGAGGAGGGGGAGTGGGTTTGGGGGGGCTCACCTAACTTGGGTGCGGATCAGGGGGAGTGCTCGGTAGGGGGGGGATGGGGGTGGATTGGATCGTGCTATGGTGGAGTGGCTAGAGATGCATGGTGGGTGTGGGGAGGGGGTGGAAGCCTTGGCAAGGGGGGGTTGTGGGCCATGGTCAGTGGAGGGAGGGGAGGGATGGATGTGGGGGGGTGGGTGAGGGGCCTGTGGGGGCTCCGGCAAGGCAGTCTGTGGCTCATGTGGATAAAATGGGAGGGATTGGTCCTGTCGAGTGGGGTGGGCAGGGGGGGCTGTGGAGTGCTCTACCGAGAGGGGGGTGCTCGTCCGCCATCACCCTACTGACGAGGCTGGGCTTGAGGGGCTAGCTGTGCCCCCCCTTGCCGTCTCCCTCTCTGTCGCCTCTGGACCCTTGTGAAACCGTCAATATCCACCTGCGGACCTGTAGGCGGAGACATCTTGGCTCCAAACCGTGTGCAAACTGCTGCATGATGCCCAAAGTCGTGGCAGCACAAGCAGTGCCCTAGTTGCCCAGTCACAATGACCTGCTGCCTAAAGGAATGATCGCCTACCTCAATCTCTAGGAACTGTTGGATATTCTTGACCTCCTTCACTGCCACCCGTACCTTTGGGACCCCTGCCGCTGTCACTGCATCCGCGAAGGACGCAGGAAGGATAGTGCCAAAGAGCCTCCCGAAGTCTTCCACTAACTGGCGGTACTCAATCGCCAAGCCGGGGAAGAGAAGGGTGACCCGGTGCCAATGAAACCTGTTGTGGAGTGCAAACGCCTCCACCGTGAAGCCACTGTACTAAGGGACCATGTATATGACCCCCTTCGTGGATACATAAGGTGAACTGGCGAGTAGCTTGCGAGCTACGTCAGGCAGACCATGAAGATCCCTTGGCCCAATAGGACCATCTCCATTATCTGTGCCAAGCCGATGCTCAGCGTGGAGTGGAGCCAGTCCCAAAGCTGAGCCCTAGCTGGGGAACATCCTACTATCTGACCATGGATTGCTGTTTCCATTAGTTCCAGCTCCTTAGCTCAGACGGCTCAGAGGTACTCCTCAGAGAGGACTACGCGCAAGGTGTTCGACTGGGGGGCACTCGGTGAGTACACCGGCGTCTGACCAAAGGTTTCCATTGCCCGTCCCTACTAGGAGAACCAACCTATCGCGCTGTTGTGTCGCTGAATGGGGAGTTGCTACAGGGGGAGGGAGCAACCGGAGGGGAAGGGAAGAAGAAAAGAGGGGGGGGATTCTATTTTCAATGCTGGTGGTATTGCAGAATGATCGTGGGCCAGGCCTCTCGACAAGGCAGCACTCGGGGGGGGGGTTTTGCCGAACAGAGAGGCGCGAGTAGTGTTAAGATTGCCACGACCAGTCGAGCAGCGTGCAGGACAGTTGAATAGCGTGTAGGCCAGTCAGACAGTCGGACAACGTGCAAGACAGTCGGACAGTCGAATGGTGCGTGTTGGGCGGGGGGACAGTAGCGCGACGTGTAGGCAGAACTTTTTATGATTGATCCTCCCCATGTCTCATAATTTTGTGGCTTTTCATTTCTCCAAAAGCTAAACCAAGCTTAAGGCTTCAAGTCTCAAAAAGATTGGTTCCACCCTTCATATTCACACTTGGCAAACTTGTTTTTTTTGTCAAACGAAGGTTGTCTGAATGAACTTGGATTCGCAAACAAACTAGATGGTCGACTTCATAACGTCGAAATCTATAAAATTGGCCTCTGTCATGCACTTTTTGACCAATCACATAATTGCTTTATAATGCAAAACTTTGTGGTGATTAAATAGGGGGTCAAATGGACTCGGATTGACGAATTGAGACTTGTGTTGGGTTCCTGGCATCGAACTCCATCTAGGAAAACTCTAGCTCATCAATCCGCAACCATTTTATTTTGTATGAAAAATTGGTCTTTTACACCTAGTCCATTTCCTCTTCAAATGGGCTCTAAAATCCAGCTCTCATTGGCAAACATGGGATAGGGAGACTTAGCCCTTGAATCCCATGAATTGATCTACACAAACAACAACCATGAAAAGCATCAACAACAAGCAGCCCCATCAAACAAAATACATAATAAAGCACAAGAACAACTCTCACCCTACCCCTTGACAATATAAAGGCATGAAAATCCTCAAGGGATAGGCCTAGCATAATCTGACAGAAGTCCAGAGTGAGTTAGTAACCAATTGTTCCAACACGGGCTAGCTAGAAGAACCGCCAAAGAAGTCATCCTAGGTGGTGGTCTGAATTGCTAACCCAACTAGGACAACTGGACCAGGAACTCCTACGAAGATGAGGACTCCTATAGCCTGGCCACGATAAATTTTCTTTTAACACACTTTGCTTTCAAAGTTTCTATAGTCACGTGTGTAAAAAGGAGGGGGCTGAGCATTCCCAAGGAGAACAAGGCATCGGCCTCAGGTCATGACTCGATACCCAAGAATCTACCAAGCTCTCGCACAGCAATACTTAATCATTTTCTTACACTCACTTTTATTTTTGCTCCAACCTTAGTATTTCTTTCTTTTGGCTAGCTGCTAACCCAAGGAAGACAAGGTATCAGCCTCGGGTCGACTTATCCCCAAAGAACCTACCAGGACTTCGCAAGGTGATAATCAATTGCTCATAATATTTTTCTTTCTTGTTGTTTCTTATTGAGGGGTTAGAACCCCTTTTTATACACCTCTGTATCTCTATATATTTCAAGTATATTCAAAATTTTCTCTTCTTCTTTTGATTTTGGCAGGCTTCTCTAACTACCTCACACTAGCAAGGACTCCGAGAATAGTTGCCTAGCAAGCAAGAACATGGTCACTAGGATTGCCTTCTAAAATAGTTCTTTCAATGCTGGACAATGTCCTTATATAGGTGGTAGACAGCTACTCAGACCCCCCTAGATATACACCTAACCTAACCCTAGGACTTCATGCCTTGATTGCTGGTTCCCAACAAAAAAAAAATCCACAAGTACATAGACACATATAGCATAAAAGAAAAGTACTCATAAATGAAAAACATCACCTGGACTGGCCACAAGAAGCTTCTGCATAGTAAAGGATCTCTCCATGTACCTTATCAAACCTGTCTAATACAATCACTAAAATAGAACAAGGATTAAACGCACCCAGACCAAATAGACACATGGTCCTCTTGGCCTAATGACCCTCTTGGCCTTATGCAATCCTCAGGTAAGTTACTCATGATTTTATATGTGTATCACGTGGGTTCAAAATAAGGTATTTTGAAATGCCATTTTTATATATTTTTTACATACAAAATAGTGTAATATAATATAATTATTTATAGATTGAATAGAAAAGGGTTATGTTTTATTCAAGAAAATTTTACAAAAAATGATTTTTATAAATAGGCCTTGAATGCACGTGATGTAGAGGATATACATATAGTAACTTCCTCGAGATGCAATCAAACATTAAAATCCAATAAAAATGGCCCTCTTGGCCTTATGACATAATCAGCTTCATTACCATTCAACAACATATTGTTGAAACAACCCTTGGTCCTAACATAACTCTACGAAAGCACAATACTGACTAAGGATAAGGGCTTCGCATGCCCTATACTAAATACATCAGGTTATTGGCTAACCCCCTTGCATAAATAGTAAAGGGTGTTCGACGAATATGATGATAAGCAATCCTATGCATCCATGAAAAAATGGGAAGGTGCTCAATTGCTACCTGACTCATAACCCAAACTAGCCATCAACGACCAAAATAGGACATGTCAGCAAGAAGACCCCAAACTAGTCCTGGGCTAATGTTAGAAGGTAATTCTAAGAGCTCCCCCCGGACCACATTTGAAAAATACATCTTCAACAAAATCATAATTGGCCAGGGAATCCGAAAGTGATTCCATTGTCAAGGAACTAACTAACAAGTCACCATCTCAAATATATGCAACATATCCAAGGCTGCACGATGGTACATCCGTAAAATGAGATTCCACACACTATAGGTCCCATTCAACTAATTAATCACTAACTGTGGATCAGCTTTCACAAATAACCAAGGGATACAACCACATTGGGCTACTTTCAGCCCCATAATCAATGTTAACAATCAGAGACAGAGACAAGAGTGAAGAAGCAATAGTCAGAGCAGAGTGCTCTCTCACTTTCATTATCATTCCACATACTACTTAGTAAATGTACAACCTAAGGTCACAAATGACCATTCACACCAAAGCAGTTAAGTCCTAAGCACCGACTTATTTAATGTCCGCATAGTGTGGTATAGCTGGACAACTTAAGTGTCGAGTATGGTCATACCAAAGATAGTAGATCGAGCTTGAAGTCTTAACACTCCCCCTCAAGCTCAACACAGCATCTGCACACCAAGCATTTGTCTAAAAACACTAGACTTATCTTTACCCAAGGACTAGATAAAGATATCCGCAACCTGCTCATCAGTCTTTACATGCATGAGATCAACTCGTCCTGCAAGAACCATCTCTCTGATGAAGTGATAGTGTACCTCTATGTGTTTTGTTCTGGCATGATATACTGGATTTGTGGCGATTCGTGGCCAAGAGTACACTACTCAGATTATCGCATAGTAACTTCACTGGAGCATCTACCTGTATGTCCAAATCAACCATGAGCTAGAGCAGCCATGAAATCTCCCATGCTGCCAATGCAGCACCCTTGTACTTTGCCTCAATCCTCAACAAAGCAACCGTAGGCTGCTTCTTGCTACTCCAGCTAATCACGCCGCTACCAAATCCAAAAGCATATCCACTCGTAGATCTACGGTCATATGAGCATCCTGCCCAATCTGCATCCATGTATCCAATGAGTTTCAAGGGCTTATCTCTGACATAAAATAGCCCATACTCTACAGTGGACTTAACATATCTCATAATGCGTCTAACTACATCCAAGTGCAGCTTTCTGGGCTTTTGCATAAACTGGCTTATGAGCCCTACATCATAGCTCAAGTAAGACCTAGTGATGGTAAAGTAAATCAGACTACCAACCATCTGCATGTACATAGTCACATCCTCTACTTCAGCTCCAGTGCTCATGTCTAGCTTGACATTCTAATCAAGAGGTGTATCCAATGGTTTGCATTCAGCCATGCCATACTTCTTCAACATTTCCATGGCATAGTGCTTCTGCATCAGCCACCCATAAACCATTTTCAACTGAAACTACCTCAATGCTCAAGAAATACTTCAGTTCTTCTAGGTCATTCATGTCAAATTCAGATTTCAGCATCTTCATTACATACTATATGCCCAAGTCATCATCACCAGTGATTATCATATCAGAGGACCCATCAACTACAAGAGGATAGAGGCTGCCAGCATTGGCACCTCTAGCAAGCACAAGTATGCCATGGGTGATCTTCCAGGTAGAATCCCCAAATGAAACATGAAATCCAGCATCATCAAGTGACCTTGCAGACATAAGACTGTGTGTAAGCGCAGGTCAATATGATACTACAAAACAATTTTAACATATGATGTATTAGAACACACTACATAATAAATTGAAACAAATTACAAATTTTAATTTTAAAAAAACAACTAATACTTACAAACTCAGCCTCCCATGACTCCCTGCCACCCGATCCATAATGCGATGATCCCATGGTTTCCATCTAGATACGTCGCGCCTCTGCCCGCTGGCGACTTGTTCTTTTCTCTGCTGCTCTTTTCTTGGCCTCTTTCCACTCCCTGTAGTGGCAATTGGGTGGTTGGCCATATCCAGGGCGCCCCTGCTCTTGTCTCCGTAGTGACTCCTTGGCGCGCGTAATAAGGTGAGACCTCTTCTTATGAAGCGCGTCTCTCACCTTTGACCGTCCCCAATCATCTGAGAATCGAGAATTCTTGGGATTAGGGTACCTTCTATGTACTGCCAGTAGCACCTCTTGCTACAAACCATTTTTTTGGTGCTTGAAGGGAATCATGCAATCTTTGTATGTGGCATGCACGACACTCCTCAAGTAGGCTATCACTTCCCTCCCCTCAGAGTTATGTAAGATACCACCATCTGTGACAGAGTAGTGCATTTGTGGAGGCTCACCTCTCTCATTTCCCGGTGAGGGTGATCGAGAGCCACCTCCTAGGCAACCCCCATAAGGCCCTCAACCTCCTCGTCCTCCCGCAGGACTCTTCCTCCTCCCTCGACGAGCACTACCCTCTATCTCACTCGATGCACGTGCTTCGGCCGATCCATGTACTTCAGTTGATCCCTGTGCATCAGCTTATCTGTGTGTATGCATAGTGCGTGGAGTACCTGCTAGTAGAGGTGTAACAAGATTTGGTGTGCCAAGGTTTGGTGTTTGTGCGGTAGTGCTAGGCAAAGATGTGATAGGTGTCCCAGACATGACACTAAAAACATCATCTGCACAGTGGGAGGGCAACCAAGATAACTGGTCATCTCCCCCATGAATTGCTCCTTGTTGGAAAAACCTCCAAAAAAACTACTAACACCCTAGAAAACTCTGGTAATGTGTTATTCATGCGTTTCAACTCAGGATCAATGCTGGAGGATCGAGGATTCCACATCTACACAAGCAAAAATCCATTACTACCCTGTGTAGATAAAACATATTACACGATGCGTCTATACTTGGAGCTATACCCGCGTCTGTCATAGCGCGTCTATTCCTGCGTCTATACCTGTGTCTACACTGTCATATAGATGCATTGACAGACGCGCAAAGTCGGACCATACTTTGCAAACTGTTATAAAAAATGTGTAAAAAACCTCCATAGATGATAGTCTAAAGCATGTAAAGAGAGAGAGAGAGAGAGACAAACAGACAAAGATAAAGTAAACAAGATTGAGAGAAAGAAAGAAAGAAAGAAAGTTATATTAACATCTTCTAAAGACCAAAACTGGCCTATGAGACAAACTGTGATACAACTGATGAGGTCCAGCTATCCAAAATAAAAGTTCTGAATGAAAAGCTAAAAACTAAAAAATGAAAATACGGTGCTGTGAGTGTGATAAGTGTCGTGTATGTGTATGTGCATATGTAGCTCTGGTACTCCAGATAATGGCTACAAAAGGGGAACAAATGTCAGCTGTGATAGGGGAACAACTATCGGCTGTGATAAAGTGGTGCGATGTGTATATGTAACAGATGCAGGGAGATATACTATCCTGGGATGTAGTAGCAGTCGTCGAAGTCACAAATAGCAGGTGATCCCTCCTCGATGCAGGATGTGGTACATCGGCGGTGGAGAAAGAGCAAATTGGAGATCTGAGATCCAATGTGTCGAGTGTCGTCGGATCTCAGTCTGCTCTCGATGTAGATCAAGAATCCTCCGGATCTCCTGTCGCTGTGGCTGTGGGGTCCGAAACCCATGGATCCTGGTGCGGCGTCGGGTATGCTGGTCCTCAGCCTACTGTAGTGTGAGCCCGGAGGTCTGACTGGAGGCTGGTACAGTAGCTCTCACTCTGTCTGTCTGAAAGAACTGTGTAATAGTCGTCTGGGTGGGCCCCTCTCTGACTGGGACCCGCTGTGTGCTCTGCTCTCTGATGTGCCATGCCTCTCCCAGAAAACGGACAAATGATCTCTGATCCATATCAGTCATACATCCCTGAAGTGAGCTGCTCAGTGTGTATCTAGATCTCAACTCTGAGTATGCCGGGCATCTGAGAACAAAATGCTCCTCACTCTCCACCTCTGATCTGCAAAGGGGGCATATACTCTCCTCCCGTGGGATGCCACTGGCTCTGCCACTCTCAATCATAAGCTGATGTGATGATACCCTGAGCTGTCCAATAAGAACTCTCAATCGATGTGGCATATAGATCTGCATATATCTCGGAATCTCTATGAATCCCTGAGAAGAAGAACTCACCTTCTTTGCTTGTTCCGACAGGTGGCAGCTAGGTTGCAAGCTCCTTGTCCTTCTTCTCCCTTCCCTTGGTAGGTTGCTTGATTCTTCTTCTCTTCCTTGCTGTTTGGATCTTGTTCTTTACTCTTTGGCTCTTCATTCCTCATGTCCTCTTTTTACTCTTATTTCCTTTCCTCATTGTCTTCATGAAGTGATAGATAGACATGATTAGTGATGTCGAGCTCGAACTCTAGAAAACACACAAAAAACATAGAACACAATATTAGTGAGTTTGGGAATCTCCCAATTTCCATTTTTTGAATACTAAAAAGGTGGCACCTGGATAACATGCCCATAAGTTTCTCAAAACCATATGATGTGACCTATCATTGGAAAGCGCTTGAAAAATGGAATCTATTGAGCTATAGAGCACTCAATTTGGAGTTATATTGTTCAAGTTATGACAAATCTAAAGATTTGACCACATGTCCCAAACTTATGGGAAATTCCCATATTCCCCAACATGGTGTTGTAGGAAAGCACTGGTTTAAAAAGAAAGCCATAAATTTTTTAATTTTTTTAAATATTTGTGTTGTGGGTCTATAAGCGCGTGTAATTGTGTGTGTATATGCACAGATAAGACATATTACACGCGCTGATAGACGCGCAATTACAATGAAACTGACTAAATACTAGCTTTTGGTTGTTTTTGGATCAACATGACTTTCCTAGTCTTTCAATATCAAAATGTTTGCCTCCACATTGTAAGTATCAAATTATTTAGGGAATATGAAATATATACCAAATGAAATCATATATGTCCTTATGATTCAGGTATAATTATGTTGTCATCTTTTACTAGTATGGGACATGCTGAGTCAACAAATAGTACATCCTCTAGTGAGGATGAGACATTGCGTCTTCACAATCGAGACGCTTGGCTACAACGGAAAATCAAATGTATGTGTGATCATTGTCGAGGATGTTTTTTTCGAGCACGTCAAATCACAATGTCACACCTCAGCATGTACGGAGAGTGGGACCAAGAAAAAGACCCAGTAATTTTTACTACTTTATTTGCACAAATATTATTGGTCTATGTTGTGTCTTCACCATTAAACAAAACCTTCTTTTTTTTAATTGAGCAGGATGCAGTACGACATCCTCAAATGGTCCCTCCAGGGCGTCGAGAGGCTGCGAAGCATCGACGCGAGGAGGCAGAAGTCCTCAAGAAGAGCAGAGACTGATGATGACGATAGCAGCCCTCTTCAAATGCCCCATTAAGTTTTGGAGGAAGAGCTTTTGGAAAACATGATGTACGATTTATTTTTCTATGAGGTTTGGGGGGAGGGCACCACTAGAGAGACATATGACCCGCTACACCTAGCGTCGAAAACTCCATTGTACAAAGGTTGCACCTACTCCGTTCTACGTGCATCTCTTGAGATACTGAACTTACAAACCATTTATGGATGGAGTAATGCTAGCTTGAATACATTATTGAAGTATGTATCAAATTTTGATATTAATTCATAAATGCTTCTAGACAATATTTGCGGTTTGTTAACTCTGTTTGCACAATATATGCAGGTTATTGTCACAAATGCTTCCAAATGGAAATAAATTACCAACTAGAAGGGAGCAAGCAAGGCGTTTCTTGACATCTCTTGGAGGTCTCGATTACGTTAAAATCCATGCATGTGTCAATGATTGCATATTGTCTCGTGGGGATCATGCATCTGCACGACAGTGTCCTATTTGTAGTGAACCAAGATACAACTAGGAGATGAAATCAATGGATGTGCCTCGTAAGGTTTTGCGATATTTTCCTATTATTCCACGTATTCAACTTATGTTTAAGTATGAATCTATTACGAGACTCATGTCATGGCATGCTAGTCACCATTCAAGTGATGAAAAGTGGAGAATTTCTTCAGACACACCAGCTTGGCAATACGTAGACAATTTGTGGTCTACTTTCAAAGAAGAGTCCAGAAATTTGAGATTTGGTCTAGGATTAGATGGAATAAATCCATTTGGCATCAAAAGCACCTCATATAGTGTATGGCCAGTGGTATTGGTGAACTATAATATCCCTCCGTCCATGGCAATAAAAAAAGAACATGTAATGTTGTCCCTTTTGATTCCTAAAAAAAACAAAGTAAAAAACATGGACGTTTACTTAGAGCCTTTGATTGAGGAGCTAGAAATGCTATGGAGAGGTATTGAGGTGCGTGCAAGATGTGAGTGCATCATTGTCCTCTAGAGATTTCACTTTAAAGGGCATGTTGTTGTGAACCATCCATGACTTTCCAGGCTATGGAGAGTGTTCAGGTAGTTGCATACTCTATTTTATTCATTCTTACCCTTAATAAAATATATATATTCATTAACCTACTTGTTTTTACAGGTTTAACTACATCACGATATCATGCATGTCCAATTTGTGGTCCCTCTCTGGTTTGTTCTAGACGGACACGCTTGAAGAAGGTTATCTATGAAAATCATCATCATTTTCTTCCTATTGACCACCCCAAATATGCACCCCCCACTAATGGAAGAACTCCACAATCTTTGAACATTCAAGATTGGAAGGACACTTGGACACACGCTAATGATCATCCTCCACTCGGCATGAGTCGGTAACTAGTTTACTTCTTTTGTTTGTCTTTAAAGTACACTCCATTATGAGAACGAGAAATAATATATTGTTTGTGCCTTAGATTATCTATATTTTTTCGTCTCCCATATTGGATTGAACTCAAGATCAATCACTTGTTGGACCCCATGCATATATTCAATAATGTTGCCTCTACATTATGGGATCACTTAATCAAGGCTCGTAATTCTGTCAATGTAAGGGAGGATTTACGTAGCATTGTATGTATGAGACGAGCTTGGCCATGCATCGGACCCAGAGGAAAGATCGAGTTACCGCGTGCACCTTGGATATTGTCAAAGACTGAAGAAAAGATGGTGAAGTAGTAGATATGTAGCTTTCAAACTCCCACATAATATATGAGATGCCTCAAGGGAGCCTTCATAAAGAAAAAGAAAAGAGGTGTGGAGCAACTATCTGGTTTGAAGTCTCACGATTAGCACAAAATGATTCAGGTAAGGATTTTTATAGCCATAAATATATTAATTAGTGGAGTAACTATGTAGATTAACAATGTATGAATATTTACATACAGTTCATCCTTCCTGCTAGCATATCCCATTGTGTTTCGAAAGATGTGCGTGATATCATTTACAAGATGGGTGAGCTCGTGAGGTATGTATATATTATGCTTATTTTTTAGTTTACATATTACATACATCACGTAGTAAACCCGCTTGAATCAATCCAAATACGTTGCAAGAGGCTCGAGTATTGTCCATTGAGGTGGTTTGTTTGGTGGAGGAAAATTTTCATCGCTCCATTTTGACTACTCAAGTGCACTTATTTGTACATTTGATTGATGAGATCGCAATTTGTGGGGTAGTTCATGCAAGGTGGATGTTTTTTCTTGCAATATTTCCGCTAAAAAATATTACTAAAACCGACTCCCCGCACACCGCATAAACTCGGGCAAAGGTTATCTTTCATATTGTAATTGCCGGCAATCTAATCTGTAAACCGCACGCATGAATACGGGGCCTCCACTTTGACAAATCAAGCCCGGGGGTTCAAATCCACAAACTGCAGGTAAACACCCTCTTGGGAGGGGCAAAATGGATATTATTAAAGCAAATTTTTTTATGTTTATTCGTTTCCCCTAGCCAATGCACGACTAGAGGAGAGGAAGTGTGGGGGGATGGGCTTAGTGGAGTGGTGGGCTATATGAGGGGGGGGGGGAAGCCATGTAGTGGCCATGTGGTGGAGCTCCCCTCTCCCCCCTTGGCCTATAAAAACCCCCCCTTAGGGGGTAAGAGAGAGGAAGTAGAGGACATCGTGTTACGTGGAGGGAGAGTGGAAAAGGCTGCATGGAGTAGAGAGTCGGAGAGGCTTCTGCGCCGTGAGCAAAGGGGGAGGTGGAGGGCGCCGTTGCTGCCATTGCCAAGTCTGCCAGCTGCGCAGGATGCTCAGGATGCAGTCTCGACTTTGACCAAGAGGAGGATATGGAAGACTCGCCTACAGAATGGTTCCATGACACCTACACCATCATCTGCTCCTATGCCTACTTCTATCCCTGTTATTTCTTCTCCTCCTCAGCCAGTTTCTTGGCCTATGCCAGTGCCTACTGTTTCTACTCCACCTATTCCTCCTGTTCCACGACCGATGCCTACACCTTCTGCTCCAAAACCATCCGCTCCATCGATGCCTACCTCTCTTGATGACATAATCAAAGGCATCACAGATTTGACACTTGAGTCAGTCAAAGCGGAGTTAGTGGGAAAGTTGAAGGAGCAGTTTGCTTCAACTGTGCCTACTACTTCTTCTAGTGCTCCTACTGCACCTAGGAGTGCTCCTAGTGCACCTAGGAGAGATCGGAGATGTATTTGGTGTGATAGTACGGAGCATCAGCATTGCAGGGATTGTGACTCTTTCCAGGATGCAAGGAGGAAGAATTTGATATATTGGGGGCAAGATGGTAAGATTTGGTTGACTGAGACAGGAGCTCCACTTGCTACCAACTTTGGTAAAGGTGGAATGAAGAAGTTAGTGGAGGACATGGATGCACGTACTTCTTATGTGACAGCTAGAGGTGATGCTTCTGCATATGGAGTTCAGATTGAGAAGGGTTCAAAGACTCAGTCAGCACTATGGACATATGCTATGGAGACTGCAAACAAGGGGAAAATTCAGCAAACTGTTTTGACTAGTGCAGGCTCTAGCATCAGATCAGAGACATGTTGGGACTCGCCTGTTGACAGGTATTCTATTTATGCTTATTTGGCTAAATCTCATGGTGCAGATGTATTTGTTGAGGAGAAGCGTAAAAGGGATGAAGAAAATCCAAGTGTAGCTAAGAAGACTAGAGGGGGTGAGTTTGTTACTCCACCTACTGCAGGACCGTCTTCAAGACCAGGGCCAGATCGACAGATGGAGGATGCTCAAAAGAGAGAAAAGAGGCAAGAGCCTAGAGATAGAAAGCAGTCAGGATTCAGATTGATGTCCGATATTGAGACATCTACAGACATGAAGAAAATCTTTAATGATAAGATACTTGGCAGTGAGGTGACTTTCACTATTTCTGAGATTTTGGGTATCTCAAAAAGAGAGTTTCAGGATCAGTTTCAGGAGGTCCTGAAGAGGAAAAGACATGCATTGGCTACCACTGATACACAGGGAGTTTTGATTGGGGAGTTGGATGAGGATGATGATGAGGTTATGGTTGATAATGCTTCTGTTTTTCCGCAGGTAGAGAAGAGGGTTCAGCCTATGCATTATGCTGAAATTGATGAGCCTGTCATGATACCGCGTAGTCACTTTTCGCGGAGCCATTGGGTAGGGCAACTATAGAGACGATGGTAAAGATTGGAGAGAAACAGGTGCCTTATGTTGCATTGGTTGATCATGGTTCAGAGATTAATCTCATAGTTCGTGGAGTTTATGAGAGTAACAGATGGCCTATGGATGTAGAGCATGGATGGCGTATGAGAGCCGCCAATAACACTGCAGGTGATTTGTATGCTGCTTGTCCTAGTGTCAGGGTTTCTATTGGTGATGTAGAGGAGGATTTTCATTTCTTTGTGCAGGATTCATGCTCTTATCCCATAATTCTTGGTCAGTCATTCATTACAGAGATGCGCATGGAAACAAAGGTCATGGATGATGGATCTGCTTATGCACGGATTCGCAGTAAAGATGGTATGAGAGCAGTTCAGTTTATGACTGTATGTGTGAACCATGTTAGAAACATGGATACTCTCAGAGATGCACCCTTACCCACTGTGAGGGATTCGGGTTTTCATTAGGTACCGCCGTTTCGCGAGACGACGGTGGTACAAAGGAGAGGAGATTGGAGTTCTCGCCTCCTGGCAGCAGTGTTTTCTCCTCCGGTTATGTTGGGATTTCAGCAAACAGTTCAATGAGTTATCAGAAGACTTCTAGGTTGCCTAGAGCTGCCAGACAGTATATATGCAGAAAGGAGAAAAATTTGAAAAATGCAGGAATTTTGGAGGATGATGAACCATAGATGGGATGTATGACAGTGTGATTTGTGCAGATACGATGACAGAGATGGGAGATATGCTGAAAACTGATATGCTGAATTGTCATGGTAATGCATTAGTGCAATCCCTGGACATGTTTCATGAAATTGCAGATTTTATGTCACAGATTGAGTCAGAGGCTGAGGTAACTCAGCAAAGAGTGTTGAGTGCTGAAGAAATTCAGCAAACAGAGTTTCCAGCTGGTTATGATCAGCTTTCAGAGAGACAGAGGGCTGAAAATTTTCAGCCAACAGAGTTTATTGCTGAAATATTTCAGCATTCAGAGTTTGGGGCTGTTTCTATGCAGTCCATAGAGGAGAGGGTTGAGAATATTCAGCCATTGGAGTGCAGAATTGCTGATTTACAGCAAGGTTTATGTAATGCAGAAGAGCATAATGAAGCCAGGGTTGACACGAAATACAAAACTGTGGATAAGAAGGTGAAGCCGGTTGCTGTACCGCTTCCACCTGACAGTGATCAGCAAATAGAGAGGGCTGGTAAACAGCAAATTTTGAGGAATCCGGAGCATATTGGTCATAAATTTTCAGCAGAGACTCTTGCTGAATTGAAAATTGGAAATGGTGATTTCTTGTTACCCATAGAGAAGCAATGCTTTCAGGAGATGCTTGAGCGTCATGGAAGGGGATTTTCTTTTTTCCCACATGAGATTGGATGTGTGAATCCTGATATTGTTGCTCCTATGGTCATTTTTACTATTCCTCATATCCCATGGAATCTTCGACCTATTCCAGTGCCTAAAGCACACTTGCCAAAGCTGATTGATTTATTGAATGAGAAAATCAGGATGGGAATCCTTGAGCCTTCATCTGCACCATACTCAAATAGGTGGTTTACAGTTCCAAAGAAGAATGGTACTCTTCGATTTATTCAGGACATGCAGCCAGTGAATAGAGTTACTATCAGGAATGTTGGTATAGGTCCAGTTGTGGATGAGTTTGCAGAGGCATTTGCTGGACGTGCCATCTATTATTTGGGTGATTTGTATTCAGGATATGATCAGTTTCAGCTGGCTTTGGAAAGTAGGGACATAACCACCATGAGAACTCCTATTGGGCTTGTCACGATGTGTACCTTGCCTCAAGGTGCCACTAATTCTGTTGCGCATATGATGAATGCCATGCATAAGGTCCTTCGTGATTACATACCTCAGCTTACTATGCCTTTCTTGGATGATGTGCCCATTAAGGGGTGTGCAGAAGAAGAGAAGAATGAGAGCCTAAATGAGTAGGGATGCAGATACTTTGTGGCTGATCATATTTCAGCATGTGAGAAGATTTTGGCCAGGTTAGAAGAAGTGAACTTGACACTTTCACGGCAAAAATCTGTTTTTGGAGTGAATGAGGTTGTTATTGTTGGGCATATGTGTGGATATTATGGCAGGAAACCCTCACCTGATAAGGTGAATGCTATAGGCAAGATTGCAGAGTATTGTTCTACTACTTCAGAGGTACGGAGATTCATTGGTGCTTGTGTGTTTTATATGATTTGGATACCTCATTTTGCACACATAGCAGATTGTTTGTATCAGCTGCTTCGAAAGGGGCAGAAATTCTATTGGGATGAGAGCCACACTAAAGCCATGCGGAAATTGAAGAAGTTATTGTAGAATGCTCCTACTCTCAGGAAAGCGGATTATAATTGTGATAGGCCTATTGTATTGACAGTTGACACTAGTCCAATTGGCATAGGTTGGGCTGTGGGTCAAGATGATGCAGATGGAAATAGGTATGCTATTCGGTTTGGAGCGAAAGTCCTAAATGAGAGACAGAGGAGATATCCGCAAATCAAGAGGGAGTTATTGGGGATTGTCACGGCTCTCAAATGTGACAAGGAGTACTTTATTGGAGCTTCAGTTGTGGTAGAGACAGATTGCTTGCCATTGATTGGTATGATCACGAGTTGCTCTACTCCGGATATAGCCATGTTGAGATGGATTGCATACATCAAGTCATTAAATCCGGAATTTAAACACATAGCAGGGAAGGATAATCCAGTGGCAGATATGTTGTCTAGAGCCAGATATGATGATGAGGAGACTCTACTTGCAGAAGAGGATGATGCAGAAATTTCAGCCACTATGGTTGATCATGTTTGTCATGTCTATGATATTGTGGCTTTCACAGAAGAACTCTATGTTGGAGATTGGTTGCAGATTGGCAGGTACCTTAGTACACTAAGCAAAAGAGATGAATGGACAGATGAAGAGTTCAAGAAGATCAGAAGGAAAGCTTATGGTTATTTTCTCAAGGATGGATTTCTTTGGAAGCATCCGAAGAAAAGAGGCGGATTACCTTTACGGGTTGTCTGCAATAGAGAGACACAATTATAGGTGATGAGGGAGTTTCATGAGAGTCCTTGGGCTGGTCATAGAGGAGTATGGGCTACTTATGAGAAAATCAAGGAGAAATATTGGTGGAAAGGAATGTACAGAGATGTTTCTCACTTTGTTGAGACTTGCAGAGACTGCCAGATGTATTCAGTAGTGCGTCATCGAGATGAGCTCCATCCGACCTACCCGCTATACATTCATTATAAGTGGGTAGTTGATTTGGTTACCATGCCTATGGGTTTATGGCAAATGAGATACATTGTTTTGGCTAGAGAGGATCTTACCAATCATGTTGAGGGCAGATCTTTGAGAACGAAGACCACTAGTGCAGTGTGTAAGTTCTTATTGGAGGAAATTTTCTGCAGGTATGGTTGTGTGGGTAAGATCACTGCGGATCGTAGTGAATTGGATGCAGATGAAGCTAGGGAGTTTTTCTCTCAGCTAGGAATCAAGTTGGCTCTAACCACAGCATACAATCCAGAGGGAAATGGAAAGAGTGAAAGAGGGCATCCGCCGATAGTGAAAGCATTAGCCAAAGCATGTAGAGGACGAATTGGAGAATAGCCAAGACTTCTATCATTTGCTTTATGGGCTGATCGTACGACTCATAGTGTTACCACAGGATATATGCCTGCAGAGTTGATGTATGGTCAGAAACCTGTTATGCCGATTGAGACTTGTGCTTTGACTTGGTCAGTTTTACCTTGGCAGGAGGATTTGACGAGAGAGGAGCTCTTAGCTCTTCGGATTCGATAGTTGGAGAGGAGACCTGAGGATATTCAGCTAGCTATTGACCGGTTGAAGGTTGCTAGACTAAGGAATAAGGACAGGTTTGACAGTAGGCATCGCTTGCAGCCAAGAGCAATAGAAGAGGAAGATTGGGTATTGGTGTTTGATAGCAGTCTTGAAAATCAGCATACTGTACTTCGGAAGATGGTGAAAAGATGGTTTGGGCCGTACATAGTCAGACATGTCTTTGATAACGCAACATATGAGCTGACTGAATTGGATGGGACAGTGCTTAGAGTGCCTATTGCTGGAAAAAGAATCAATATTTTCAAGAAAAGAGATGATGAGGATTATGCATTGGAAGAATTTTCAAGAGAAGAGCAACGACAAGAAACTTCAATGGAAGAGACAGATGATATGACAGATAATCTTGTTGATCTACCGGAAATGCATAATGAAGAGATTGATCTGTTTGTGGATCTTGATGATAATGATCATGGGTAGTTGGCCCATCCGGAGGATGCGCAGGATTAGAGGGGGTGGATGTCGTATTGCTGCGCATTCGAGGTGTGAAAACCACCCAAAAGTCATGTGTGTGATTTGATACTTTGTACATACTTAGTTGTTATGTTTGCTCTTTTATTCTATGCTGAAGACGGAGAAGAATAAGGAGTTTTGGTAGACTGATAACTCGAGATGCAATCTCATGGCTACACTTATTTCAAGATATGTTGATTATGGGCTTCGTGAGGATGTTTCTAACATCTACAACTGGATGTTCTATGTGTGAAATGGCAATAGTATGGGCACAGAACTAATTGATCATGATGAGTCTAGGGAGCTTATCAAAGCGTATCCTAGCAAGATGTGTGAATGGCTTCCGAATCTGAATGGAGAGAGTGTTGTGGAATGTGATTAAGTTTCTTTCATGCTCACAGTGACCTTTATGATAGGAGGGAACATTTTGATCTTACGCTTGAGTAGCATATCTTGAAAGTTGGAGAGGGTAATGAAATGTAATGTGTTAGTGGGTTTATGGGTCTGGATGTTTCTTCAAGGCCTCTATGGATTCTTGGAGATGTTTTCATGGGCCTTTTTGGGAGGTTTTGAAATGCTTTTATGCAATACACTCCAGATAATTGCACATTCTCTTGCATCTTGAAAAGTGGCAGCCAACTAAGAGCAGAAGACCAGGGCAAAGAAATGCACGTAGAAGTTGTCTCCTGTACCAACAGAAGCAGAACAAGCATGCTGAGTTTTCGAGAATTGTGTCTAACTTTTTGCAAATGTTGATCTGTGAAGATATGTTTACTATGACAAAGACTTGATACCTATGTTGAGAATGCTCAGATGTTCGGGTCATATGACATTTTTGGTTACAAACAGTCTGTAGGATTACATGCATGGGGTAATGAACTTTCTTTGTGGCAAGTGTCGTGGGCACAATCTATTTTTTTGGATATACCAGTTCAGGAAGCTTTTGGAGGGGCTGCTTGATTAGGCGGAAGGCGAATTTAGGAGACGACTGCTATTTGGGGGGAAAAAAGGCAGCAAAGGATTCGGACAGCGAATGCGCTGAAAGGGACGGAGCCTTGTTCTCTCGAGGAGTTTTGCTTTAAGCCGAGGTGAACAGTAATGGTTGGGGGATCCAGCTCCTTCTCATTCATGGATTCGATAACATCTTTCACAGACTGTTCCTCAGAAAAAGTTACAAAGCCAAAACCACAAGATCTATCGAGCTCTCTATCATTGATAACTTTGGACTCGATCACTTCACAAAAAGGATAGAAGGTATCTCTGAGGCTACGATCATCAGTGGTCCAATCGAGGTGTCCAACGAACTCGATAACAGTGGATATTGGACAATGATGATTAAAGCGAAAAGTGGTGGCTAATGTAAGATTTGGGGGATTCAAGATCGAAGGTACTCGGGAATAGCTGAATTTGTGGACTCTGCGACTGAACAGGAGAGTATTACGCTGGAAATGGGGAAATAAGAGGGCATCCTGTACTCGGAGAAGATCGACTGTGGAGAATAAACACGGGAAGTTTAGGATTTGAATCAGGAGAATTGAGGAAGGCGACAGAGAAAAGAAGGACAGGGCCAACCGAGAGGAAGAAGAACCGGCAAAGTTCTACAAGTGCAGAAGAAGGGAGGAACGTGGCTTGCATTATGCTGACGGAATCACTACAGCACGGAGAGGGAACCTGAGTTGCTTTCTCCATGGCCAAAGCTTAGCTTGAAAATGAACATGCCTATGATTGTAGTGCTTCAAACCGTGTTATCAGAATTGCCCCAAAATCAGTCACAAGTAGCTTTCAATGCCTTATGTTCCCAGACATAACACTAAGACGTGATTTTTCTTGGTCAACTGAGCATGAAGCCTGAACAGTCGTCGCCATCCCTCTTGCATAACATTAACAAAACAACATCATACTGAGCATGATGAAGATCAACAACGAGAAGCCCTATTAAGCTTGAGGAGATGAGGGAGAAACGGGGTGAACTCTTTAAAGCCCATCAGAGATGCATTCTTAACACTAAAAAACGAAGACATTGACAGACATCGATCTGTGAAATCAATTTAGGACTGGGCTTTGTGAGAGATGCCGCTTAATCTCCTCTTTATGTGAGATATTAATCAGAAAAAAAAACAGGATTGATTTATCCTATCCTAAAGTTAAATTACAAATCCACGAGTTCAGATCCTTGAAACTGAAGGAGAAAGCCAAATTAAGAATGATTGGAGATGTTCGATTTATGCCAGCAGTCGCTATGCAGGACACTTCATCTTGACAGCTTCACCTTAGACACATCATGCTAAGCACATGGAGAATTGTGGTTTCCAGAAGCTGCCTCATCAAGCATCTTGACACTTGTAAATATTTTCGTCCACATACCAGCTGGAAGGAAAAATCTGATTCAGTACAGAGATCATTGTTGCTGTGAACGAAGGATCTTCTTTGGGATCTTCATGAATTTCTTACAAATGCCTTGTAACAGAAAGAAATTTAGACAAGGATTTTAATGATCTTGATGAGAGTGGTGTGAAGGAATCTGAATACAGTGGATTAATGGTTCTTTTAAGTGAGTTTCAATCATGTCTCTTTACCTCCAAGCTTTGAAACTTTGATCATGGATAAATTCGGGAAGCTTGTAAGCAAAAACTATCATTGTTTCTTTCAAATAGTGGAAAAAGTGCTGCTCTGTGGAAGCAAGCAGAAATAGAAGATTTAGCCAAAATCATCAATTCCTTCTTGACGACATCTCATCCATATGTCACTTTTTCATTCCCTCTATTCCATCACCAAAGAACATTGATTATTCTACAGGAAAAGAGAGATACACATGATATATATTATCATAATTCTTCTATGTTTTGAAGATGGTTCATTCAATACAAAGAATTCTATATAATCATGTACATGTTTGATCTTCCCAACTGATCAACATCACAGGAAGTATTTGTTGTCATAACAGATTTGACTTCGTTCTTTTGCTTGATTTTCTATCCTGAAATTTATCAAGGACTTCTGAAGTTGCGACATTGCTTTCGAAACCCTTCGACATCTTCCTAACACCTTGATCTTGTCGGTGGGGATTATGCGGGTCACTTCCCCGTATACGTATGAGTTCAGCTCGGCCTTCGGACCTTCAACATGTAAAGTTGTGTTTACGTGAGCTTCAACAAAAATGAATAGCTTCACGATCTTCAGGTCCTCCAACCACTTGATCCTCTTTAGGTTGGTTCAAAGGTACGTAAACCAGTGGGCAGCTATGTAGTAGATTCCTGAGTCACCCATCCATCTCCATTCCATGTACAAAGGCGATGGATGATAAATACGGTCTACGATGTTCATCATATCGATACCTGTTCCATGCTTCATAATTCTGCAAGACAGTATCGAAAGTAAGAAAATGTTCTTAACAATAATATTTGCTTTACTTCTTCTTATTAAGATTTCTTATTTAAAAAAATCCTTCGTTGGTTTGCTCTGATACCAATTGTAACGTATCCACCTGTTCCCTTTTAGGACACGTCCTAGCAGTCCAACTAAAAGAGAGTCTAGAAAGCTCCGCCCAGCACTCCCATGGAATGTTACAGGATTTGTGATCTAGGACTTTTCGCGTCTGCCACAAAGCGGAAGTAATCCGACCGTTCCCACTTAGGACCGACCTGAATCAGGGTTTTCCCTAATGGTCATTTTCTAAACGGCAACTAGCATCGAATCCCAAGCGAACTACCTCGTAGAGAGTCTAGGGATGAAGTGGATTCATGCTGCACTTGGTTCAAGGAGAATGGGAAACGAGAGGGATACAAGACTCGACCTCTCCACCCATAAGGCATAGTGCCATTCCATTCCCCTAAAACAACATAAATCAGGATTTTTGTTGTTACTTAACTCTAGATCAGCACCGTTGCTGTTCATTTCCTTTGAGAAGAGCTCCTTGCTATCCATTTCGTTTGAGGAAAGTTCCCGGCCAACCGGGACCACCCATCCGTAGGACGGACCCATGGCCACATCCACCACACTTTTCTTAAGGTTGCTTTAGTTGTCTAATTACCTACCACATTTAATTGGACATGCATCAAGCAGCTTCCTTAATTAGCCCGTTAGACACTGGTTCCTTCACACAATCTTAGCACTTGACATAGAAAAACAATGTCAAACAAGTTTCTTTTCAACATGTTATCTTATTTATCTTTAGAATACATCCATAAAGTCCAGCCCGCAGGCTAATCCATAATCTACCTAAAGGCTATCCATAATCCACAGGGATTACTAATCCAAGATTCCACTTGTAGACTAGTATGCGGGCCTCGAGATCCAATCCCGAGTCATGTTGGGCTCTTGTGCAGGGCCCGGAAGGCGAGGGATTTACGGCCAGAGCCCCCCTATCACCCAAGCGTCCTCCTGCTCTAAGTAGCTCCCAACGGAGAGGCCTCACGTGGCAGGTTCGGTCCACGTTCTTGGTGCAGCTAACAACCCCCTTGGTTAGGGTCAGGCAGACAGTCGGGGGTAACTGAAGCTGTCTCTCCCTTCAAGCCTTCAACTTGAAGCATTAAATATCTTTCCATCTTTTAGTTCCTTGGGCAAACAATGCAAACAGTGCTCCTAAATTGTTACAAGCACAATCATTTCCAGTGGTTGTTTACTTGGCTAACTGCTAAGGAGTGAATCCTTCTGTCCAAATGCATCGATCCGGGATCAATTGCGACTTGGAAAGATCCCCAAGGGTTTGTCTGTTCTCCCTTTCATCCTTGGGTTAGGGCCGTACCCTATTAACCCAACTTAACCAATACCTTAGGTTTTATTAACAATAAATCATGGCGACCATGTCACTCCAAATTATTGATTGGTCCTTTGCTTCCAAGCAAATACCTAATGCCCTTATCTTGGCAATTCTTCCCCAAGGAAGGTGCTGTAGTAGAACGGCGACTCATCCTCTTGCAAGTTAAACTTGGACAAGAATCTGCCAATCTCATTCCAAGGAATTGGCAACTCTCTTGTGAACAAACCACGAGATCATGCGACATCGCAACTTGTTGTAGAAGTGTCACATTTATTCCATGGGATCATTTCACCCATTGAACGGCATCTTCTGGTCACGGAATCATGATTAGACAAGAAGTAGGGTTTAGGGTGTCTTCTTATCCAACCCATTCCCAATTGCACTAGGCCGACGATCCTAGGGGTTCCAACTCAATTCGAGTTTCATCTTTTGAACGAGTGATCCTTAGGGTAGAAACCCTAGATTATTTCTTGCAGGCACATCCAATTGTCCCTACATTCCATGAATGCGGGTAGGACCTTTGGGTATGAGGGTTTTGAATTTGCAACAAGCAAAACTAGGTCAAGTCCTCAACGTGCTAAACCCTAGTTAGCACTTGGAATATTTTTTGTATCCATTTAACCATCTTATGCGAATCCTTTGCGGTTTAGGTGTTTTAGGTAATCGAGTTTACTTGTCTTACAACAAGGACGAACCAATCCTAGGGATGTTAATTTGATCTAAAAGGGGAAAACTAGTCGCATTACATCGCAATTCACGTAAGCACGCGATTCATTGCCTCTACATATGACGAGATTCATAATCCCTAACCTTTCTTGTTAAGACCAAAGCACATGTTAAATTACGGCATAATTCCATTGATCCTACTAGGACTTGCATTCACGAATCATGCCACTAAGCTTTTAAGATTTTACGCTTAAATGAACCATGCAGCCTTTCCCTAAGTGTACCCTTGATGAATGAATTTCTTGCGTATGTCGAATGTGCAACATGCAACCTTTTCCTAACTACTACGTAGTTAAATGAGATTCATGCCAATTTGAAGCTAGAGTTAACCTATTTCATGCAGCCCTTAGAATCTTTTCCATGCTTTGCAATTTCCTACAGTTGATAATGACTTCCTTAATGAATCATTACGAAGAAGATTTATCTAAAAATGCGACATACGATTTAATCTTTCCATGCATAATCAAAGGTGTACTACAATAATTTCGACTTTGTAATGATAGTCATTAGTTGTTCTAGACTCGTCACTTTGCAATACACAAAAGAAACTTGCTAATAAGGTACTAAAATGCATTGACACCTTATGTTCTTTTCCGTTCATTCCATTGAAATTACAAAAGACCAACTTCGTATCGTGAGTTACTTTAAGTAAATTTCAAATAGCCAATTTATTTCAACCGCATTTAGCTAGGTGGATTTGACAAGCATAAGTACATCCTAGTTCCATGAAATAACCATGCATAATTGTAATTACTTCTACGTGAATACTAGGACTTGTGGGCTCGGTGAAATATCCACATGAATACTAGGAGATGATTCTCCTGCAGGTGCGCCTTGTGACTTTTTAGGGGCCATTGTAGGCGTGATTTTGGCTTCTGGTTTGCCTTTGCGGTCTACAAATTACTCACCTTGGTATGCATCTTTAAGATCTTTGATCGTCTCCCTCGTACGCGGAAATTCCCTTTGAAGTACAGCTCCTTGACAAAAGTACCGACTTGTAGAATTTGGCTTATGGAAGGCCTTAGGGTTCGCAGCTTGGGCTTTCTTTCTTTCCAGAAAAGAGGGGGTTCGTGAAAGGGTTCTTGTGAAGGCCTTGCGGAAACGGAGGCTTGAGAGTTATTCTTCTCCTTGAAATTCTGGGCTAGGAATGGTTTTATGGAGGCCTTGCGGGAATGGGGACTTTAAATCCCGGGCTAGGAATGGGCTTGTGGTGATTGGTGGGAAGGGCCTTATAGGCTTCCCCTTCTTCTCTTCTCTTCAAAGCCCAGGGGGGTGGGGGGTGGGGGGTGGGGAAGGAATGGACTTATGGAGGATCTAATGGGAAAGGGTGCTAAGGAAGCCCCCCCCTTTAGAAGCTTCTAAAAAAGAAGCTTCCAGTACCCTTTGTTTGTCGCAGCAGCCACATGGGAGGGAAAGGGCCAATCGTGGAGGATGGACGGCATTCGTGGGAGGAAGCAAGGTGGACTAGCGGGGATGGTGGCAGTCAGACGGTCAATGGCGGCTGGCGTCGATACTCGGTGGCCTACGACAGCTCAACGGCGTACTCCTCCTCCATGGCGACGTCAGCAACCTGATCCTCAAGTAGTCCCCCTCTTACCCCCCCCTAGGGGGGGGTTTTTATAGGTCAAGGGGGGGAGAGGGGACCTCCCCCACGTGGGCTGTGCATGCAGCCCACGACTCCCCCTTGGTTACCACCTCTCCCACCTAGCCATCCCCTTCCCTCAGCCACGCATCGGCTGGGGGAAAATAAGTTAAAAAAATTGCAGTAAATTTCCCATTTATCCACTTACCCTGCTCCCAAGAGGGAGTTTTCCTGCGTTTTTTGCGGTTTTGAACCCCGGTCCCGGTTTGCCAATGCAGAGGCCTTGATTCCTCGCGTACGGTTTACAGGTTACACTGCTAGTAACTCCAATACCGAAAATAACCTTTGCATGAGTTTCACGCGGGGTGTGCAAAGTCGGTTTAGTAATATTTTTAAGTGAAAATATTACAACTCCTTTTTGCATTAACTTAGGGATTAGATATATCCTCAATGTGTTGCTTTCCATGAGCATTGTTTGTTGCAAATTTCTTCTCATAGCCCTCATCATCATTTCTTCTATAAGAATCCATATCGACTATAGCCTTAGGTCTATACCATAACTCATACTCACTAAATCTCACATCCTTGCTTACGTAGACCGATTTAATAACTAGGTCATAGCGCTTATATTCCTTTTTTTGTATAAAGATAAACAAGCAAGATGCATTTGACTACCTTTGGCTCCATCTTCCTTCTCAAATCATCAGGAACATGCACAAAGCATATACAACCAAACATATTAAAGTATGCAACTATAGGTTTTTTTTCCGTACATTTTCTCATAAGGTGACACATGATGTGTAAGTGCTATAACTCTCATGTTCATAATGTGGATTGTTGTCTATACTTCTTGAGTCCAATAAGTCAATAACATATACATTTGATTCATCATGGCTCTCTCAACTTCAATACTAATTCGATTTTTCCTTTCTCATATACCATTTTACTATGGTATATACTAACACGTAATCTATCTTTTGATCCCATGGTCTCTCTGGTACTAGAAAAAATAATTAGATATATATTTACCCTAGTTATTTAATCTTAGGTATTTCATGTATGACTCAAAATACTTTTTGCCATTTCCTTGATGTTCAAAAACTTCTCAAATGCCTAGCTTTTATGCTATAGAAAGTAAACCGAAGTCATTCATCTAAAATCATCAATGAGAGTGATGTAGAACTTGAATTTGTTTCAATCTTTGCAACTTTATACATCCAATTTTTCTATGCCATAATTACACTCTAGTCCATATCTTGTCTCCACATATATAGAGCTTTGTACAATGACACTACCAACATCCAAACCAAAGAATGTGTCTTTCTTTTGTCCTTTTGCAATCAATCTACTAGGTTTTCCATTTCTAACTCCTTAATAAAACAACCATACTTATTAAACCTAACTTGCCATCTTTGATCAACCATTTATTTAACAAACACAAGATTATTTATGATAGTAGGCACATGCAATACATCTCCTAGTTTATTCTCAATATTATCTCTTGTGACCAATGGAACACTACTGATATGTGTAATTTTATGTAGAGTATCATCCTTAGTGACTATGCACTCCTCACTTTGTATTTCCTTCTTCCTATCAAAGCATACTTCATGATGAATCATGTGGTTCATAGCTCTTGAACCCAAAAAGAAATCCTCATAACTAGGTGGATGAGGCAAACTACTAAGTACATGCTTGATGGCAAACAAATGTCCTCTAGCTTATCCACCATTAGAAATATAACATGCACCTCCATAACCACCTATATGATAAATATACTAAGTCCATTCATGATGTCTAGCCATAGTATTCTACTTAGTGACCAAACTATCCACAATAATGACATGCATCATCTCTATGAGGACTAGACAATCCTCTATCTCTAGAGAAGGGTCTATCCTTGCTTTTAGGCATGAAATATCTATATCTAGAAGAGTTATGACCATAAGCAAATGCATCTCCATGACCACAAGAAAATCTTCTACCCCTTCAAGGACTACCACATTCTCTCTAATAATAAAATACATTGTCTTATTTCTAATATTTTGGCCACTGTTGGATGCACCAAGTCCACATTTTATATCTTATGTAAGAAACAAAGCAATCAACTCCTCAAAGTTAGATGTAAAACCACCTTTTCTAGAAGTAGAAGTTTCCAATGACTTGTATGTAGGACCAAGCCATTTAAGCTAAGAAAAAACAAGTCATCATCATCAGCACATACATTAATCAAAGAAAGATAATCTACAATCTACTTAATCTTTGCAATATTTTCACTAATGCTTTGATTTTTGTACCATGCACCATGTAGCCTTTGCTTTAATTATATCTTTTTCGACTAGGTATAACTGTGTTGTGCTATACACTCAATACGTTGGGACCATTGGGCACACTCTTTTTCTTTCAAGAGCTTGAACGAATGTATCATAGACTGGTTCTCACCTAGTTACTCACACGAATTGAAAAAAAACTGTTGTATCAAGCATAGAGTCACATGCCTTCTACCAAGAAGGTCGTGAGCTTTAGCCCCAAAATCCAAGTGAGCACTCCATTGCCCCTCAACACTCTATGGCCCTCATCTTGTAAAAGAAAGCATGGTGGATATGGGAGAGTGCTAGATAGGAGACTAGAGGTTTCACTCTCCTTGTCTCTCACCCCTCACTAACTCTCTCTTCCTCAATCTCACACTCACACATACACACACACTCTCTCTCACACAAGGCTTTAGAGCAAGAAAGTAGAGGGGAAAAGTTTGCATACATAAGAATAACCATTTCCATTCAAGCTCATTACTTTTATACATGAATTCTAGGGTAAGGATTTTTCCTTTTCCTTGGGCATCCTTTCCAACCTTTTGACTAATTAACCACTCTTCTCTTGTTTCCATAGTTTTGTTCTCTTTTTCTATACTATTGTTTAACAATTTTCATAGGAGAAGAGCCCAACCCTTAGAAAATTAATACACTTCTTCTACTAATTAGTACAAATTTTCAAAAAAATATGTGTCAACAAAGTCTAATGTCTTCATTCTTCCAAACCTACTAACATTTTCCCCCTCTCCTAATGGAGTGGCAATCCCATGTCCTTATGCCAACTAGTGGAAAATGAGACTAGGGGAAGGGTGTTGGGAGAATGGATGTGGTGGTTTTGATGGAGAGGGTGCTTGGATGGTAATGGTGAGGGTTGGATAGGGTGGAGGAAAGAAGGATTGTAGTGGTCACAGAGGTAGGGGAGTTCATAGGAAGAGGTAGATGTAGGCCACTGAGTATTGATGGGTCTTTAGGCACTCCAAGTACATGTCATATTGTGATGCACTTCCTAAGAGGAGTGACTACCTCTCTAATGATGTGAATTGATCTCAAAATGAAAGTGGGAGATGGGTCGAGTTCCAAGTAAACTTGGAGCATTGTCTCACACTTGAAGATCCAATTTGTGGAAGGTTGTAGTGTTATGCTAACTTCACAGAGACACGTCTATGAAGGAAGATTAGGATGTCCTGCCCTTGACGTGCCCTAAAGTGGTAATATGGGGAAATGGCTAGGAGGTGGACCCCTAGGTGCAGTGATGTGGTCCAGTGCTTCTTTTCCTTTTTTAAAAAAATATTTTTCCTTTCTCTTTTTGAGTGGAAAAATGGACAAGTAGGCACACTACTTTAGAAACTAGCCTGAGTGCATATTGAAGGCATCCCATGCTGACCATGTATTCTTTCAATGAATTTTGTAGTTGTAGGGGCGATATAAATCAGAAAGGATGTGTAAACAATATGCAAACCAACTATCCAACACCACATCCTCTAGCAACTCAATATAATAAGGAGGTAATAATGTAGTTTGACGATGAAGTTGTATCATCACCACTTGGTCAATTCCAATGTTTATATCAAAGAATAGTCGCATAAGTCACTTTTCATATGGGGTGATTAGTTGCCAAAGTAAAGTAATGAGAAGTTGGAGATAGTTGCAAGTGGTGATAAAAGAAGGATTAGGGTAGTTAGTAGATCTTCTCACAAAGACGGTAAATGATGGGATGAGGTCAAGGGGCTGGATTGTTGAGAAATACAGATCTTGAATAGCTATGGAGGATAGAATACGTAGATATGAACCATGATGACATAGACAAGGGACAATGACTGTTACTTGGGTGAATAAGGTTCCAAGATTAAATGCTTGGACTGATTTTGATGGTTACCATTCTGCACCTGTTGTGCTCTTTTCTTATGGATACATTCATTGGCCATGTGCCACTTTTACCACAATAATGACATGTGATTGGATCCTTCTTATTAGTATTGAATCCTAGTCCATGTCCTTTTGCTCCATAAGTTCCCTTGGTGTACAAGAGATTGTCCTTTGAAATGATTTCTTTTGCATCCTTATTTTTAAGTTTACTTTCTCCATCAAATATAGAATGCTCAATCTCTTTGAGTGAGAGATTAGGAACATTACTTAGTGTAGTCATAAGATTCTCATATGATTCTTGATTTACACTTGCTAGTAGCACTGCTATGGTTTCATCCTCATCTATGTTCTTCTTTAAAGTTTCAATTTGAGTTTTCATCTATGTTCTTCTTTAAAGTTTCAATTTGAGTTTTTAGGCTCTTGAGCTTGTGAATGTGCAATGAGCCTGATGTTTATGCTTGATCTTCTTGTTGAGCTTAAGTCTTCCAAATCTTCTTAAGGAGGGTTACACTTGCTTGCTAATTTGTTGTGATTTCCTTGTTGGATAAAGAGTGCTATAGTAGATTAGAGTGGCATTGATAAGCTTGAGTTGAAGGAAGTAGAAGATTGAAGTAAAAGATGAGTTTCAAGCTTAAAGGCTATGAAGTCCACAGTTACAATTTCTAAGCCCAACCGGTTTTTCCTTTACAGTACCATGTAGAAGCGAGTATTTCCCGCCGAGATATTTGGTAAGGAAGAAGCTCATATAGTGTCCTAACAAATCCTTATGGTTGCAGATTGAATCGTGCTTGGTATCAGGAGCTGGGAGCGTACGACTAGTGCAAGCATAGATCTGGAGAACAACAAAAAGTTTATATAACCCTGGAGTGAACGATCACCAATGTTTGACTATGAGGTGCCACAACGGAGCACCCTGAAGTGGGAAACAAGTCTCGAAAAGGAAGATTGAAGAGATTTGGCCTATATAAAGAGAAATGAGAGCTCCAAGTAGGGTAGGTGTAGGTTGGCTATGGTTGCCATGAAGGAAAGAGTGGAGTTGGAGTGAGAAATGAACTCATAAGATGACAATGAGCTAATTAGAGATGATGAAGAGCTGAAGGGAAAGTTTGATGGGCTTAGCCATGCTCACCATGGTTGTGATACCATGTTGAGAAACACGGATCTTGAGCATGGTTTAAGTATGGAGGATAGAATATGTAGATATGAACCATGATGACATAGACAAGAGACAATGACTATTACTCAAGTGAATTAGGTTCTAAGATTAAGTGCTTGGACTCATAAACACAATCTTGAGTAGGACATGACAAGGACACAGATTAGAAGTAAAAAGCACAATAGCATTGCATTGAAATAAGAACCACGTGCATGCTTATGTAGCCTTTGGGTTGTTCTACTCTCCTCACTATGCTTATGGGATACAGATCATCTCTTCCTAGAGCATACATCATTTATCATATCTTTTAATATGGAACATGTAGGTCTTGTTCTTGTCATTAACTCTTATATTGAGGATTTTGGGAAGGTTATATGTACCGTATTCTCCTTCTATGTATGCCTTGCCATGTCAATGAGGGTAGGGGCAGTGGAGTGGGTTCACCTTTGTGATGTTGCCTAAGTAGATAACGGCCTACCAAGCTGTCTTTTCATTTTCCAAGATAGGATATCTCCACTTTAGTTTCCTTGGCCAAGCTTCCCATGGCTTTGTGGTGAGATATTTTCTTTTGCCTACCATGACCTAGCAAGATTCCTTTAGGCTTCTATATCAAGTTGCCTTGCCCAAACATCTTAACAGCTAGTATTTTTTAGAATACATTACAAACTTTACTTCTTTTTGGTCTAATATAGCTTACCCAATTGTACTTCTTTGTGCATATTGGTGCATTGTTCTTTGGATGTGCGCATTCAATTCTAATAATATAACACAACAAACGTTATATGTATCATAAAAGTAAAGGGCTCTGAATTGATATTTTAGTTGTTTCTGAGTATTATAAATATACATCCAATCATTCAAAGCTAATTATATGCTACAATGAATGATCAATCTCATCTTCAATGAGATCGGCCCTTTCTAGACTATCTACCTCTAGGTCTATGTTACCAATAGGCAATGAAACAAATAAGTCTATCCCACTGTCTCTTTCATTAGCACTTTGCTCCTTCATTTTTCTTGAGGTATTATAGAGGTCATCCTCAAATCTTCATCATCTTTCCATAGTTGTGGTAAAGAGGGGTCCACTTTAGTAAGATATTCAGAGATTTATATAAGGGATGATTGAACTAACCAACCCTTAGCCATGCTTCCCTCGGGCCATGCATTTTGCCTTACAAAATCTTTCAGGGTTTTCATAAAGCGCTCTAGAAAAAACATCCACCTTGCATGAACTACCCCACAAATTGCGATCTCATCAATCAGATGTACGAGTAAGTGTACTTGAGTAGTCAAAATGGAGCGAGGAAAAGTTTCCTCCACCAAACAAACCACCTCAATGGATAAAACTCGAGCCTCTTGCAACGTATTTGGATCGATTTCCTTCAAACTCACAAATCTACCAACATGCAATTGAGAACGATGATTAGTTTTGTCCATAAATTCAAACGGGTTTACTACGTGATGTACGTAATATGTAAACTAAAAATAAGTATAATGTATACATATCTCGTGAGCTCACCCATCTTGTAAATGATATCATGCAAATCTTTCGAAACACAATGGGATATGCTAGTAGGAAGGATGAATTGTATGTAAATATTCATACATTGTTAATTAGTCTACATAGTTACTCCACTAATTAATATATTTATGGCTATGAAAATCCTTACCTGAATCATTTTGTGCCAATCGTGAGACTTCAAACCAGATAGTTGCTCCACACCACTTTTCTTTTTCTTTATGAAGGCTCCCTTGAGGCATCTCATATATCCTGTGGGAGTTCGAAAGCTACATGTTTGTTGCTTCACCATCTTTTCTTCGGTCTTCGACAACATCCAAGGTGCACGCGGTAACTCGATCTTTCCTCTGGGTCCAATGCGTGTCCAAGCTCATCTCATATGTCCAATGCTACATAAATCCTCCCTTACATTGACAGAATCACGAGCCCCGATTAAGTGATCCCATAATGTAGAGGCAACATTCTTGAATATATGCATGGGGTCCAATAGGTGATTGATCTTGAGTTCAGTCCAATATGGGAGACAAAAAAATATAGAGAATCTAAGGCACAAACAATATATTATTTCTCGTTCTCATAATGGGGTGTCCAAGTGTCCTTCCAATCTTGAATGGTCAGAGATTGTGGAGTTCTTCCATTAGTGGGGGGGCATATTTGGAGTGGTCAATAGGAAGAAAGTGATGATGATTGTTATAGATAACCTTCTTCAAGTGTGTCAGTCTAGAAGAAACCAGAGAGGGACCGCAAATTGGACATGCATGATATCCTGATGTAATTAAACCTATAGAAACAAGTGAGTTAATGATGACATATATTTGATTAAGGGTAATAATGAATAAAATAGAGTATACAACTACCTGAACACTCTCCATAGCCTGGAAAGTCATGCATGGTCCACAACAACATCCCCTTTAAAGTGAAATCTCTAGAGGACAATAATGCACTCACATCTTGCACCTCAATACCTCTCCATAGCATTTCTAGCTCATCGATCAAAGGCTCTAAGTAAACATCCATGTTTTTTACTTTGTGTTTTCCAAGAATCAAAAGGGACATATCACATGTCCTTTTTTTATTGCCATGGACGGAGGGATATTATAGTTCACCAATACCACTGGCCATACACTATATGAGGTGCTTTTGATGCCAAATGGATTTATTCCATCTAATTCTAGACCAAATCTCAAATTTATGGGATTTTCTTTGAAAGTAGGCCACAAATTGTCTACGTGTTGCCAAGCTGGTGTGTCTGAAGGAATTCTTCACTTTCCATCATTTGAATGGTGACTAGCATGCCATGACATGAGTATTGCAATAGATTCACACTTAAACATAAGTTGAATACGTGGAATAATAGGAAAATGTTGCAAAACCTTACGAGACACATCCATTGATTTCATCTCCTGGTTGTAGCTTGGTTCACCAAAAATAGGACACTGTCGTGCAGATGCATGATCCCTACGAAACAAGATGCAATCATTGATACATGTATGGATTTTAACATAATCAAGACCTCCAAGAGATATCAAGAAATGCCTTGCTTGCTCCCTTCTAGTTGGTAATTTATTTCCATTTGGAAGCATTTGTAATAATAACCTGCAAACAGAGTTAACAAACCACGAATATTGTCTAGAAGCATTTATGAATTAATATCAAATGATACATACTTCAATAATACATTAAATCTAGCATTACTCCATCCATAAATGGTTTGTAAGTTCAGTATCTTGAGAGATGCACATAGAATGGAGTATGTGCAACCTTTGTACAATGGAGTTTTCGACACTATGTATAGCGGGTCATCTGTCTCTCTAGTGGCGCCCTCCCCCCGAACCTCATGGAAAAATAAATCGTGCACCATGTTGTCCAAAATCTCTTCCTCCAAAACTTGATGGGGCATTTGAAGAGGGCTGCTATCGTCATCATCAATCTCTACTCTTCTTGAGGACTCTGCCTTCTTGCGTCGACGCTTCACAGCCTCTGGACGCCCTGGAGGGACCATTTGAGGATGTGGTACCGCATCTTGATCAATTAAAAAAAGGAGGTTTTGTTTAATGGTGAAGACGCAACATAGACCAATAACATTTGTGCAAATAAAGTAGTAAAATTTACTAGGTCTTTTTCTTGGTCCCACTCTTCCTACATGCTGAGGTGTGACATTGTGATTCGACGTGCTCGAAAAAAACATCCTCGACAACGATCACACGTACATTTGATTTTCCGTCATAGCCAAGCATCTCGATTGTGAAGACACAATGTCTCGTCCTCATTGGAGGATGTACTGTTTGTTGACTCAGCATGTCCTATACTAGTAGAAGATGACGACATAATTACACCTGAATCATAAGGACATATATGATTTCATTTGGCATATATATCATATTCCCTAAATATTTTGATACTTACAATATAGAGACAAACATTTTGATATTGAAAGACTAGGAAAGTCATGTTGATCCAAAAACAACCATAAGCTAGCATTTTAATAAGTTTAATTGTAATAGCGTCTATCAGTGTGTATAATATCTTTTATTTGCCCATATAGATGCGTAATTACACGCACTTACAAACGTGCCACACGAATATAAAAAAATTTTAAAAAAATTTGTGGCTTTCTTTTCAAACCAGTGCTTTCCTGTGTTTTTTGTGTGTTTTCTGCAGTTTGAGCTCGACATCACTAATCATGTCTATCTATCACTTCATGAAGATAATGAGGGAAGGAAATAAGAGTAAAAAGAGGAGGAAGGAAGAGCCAGAGAGTAAAGAACAAGAGCCAAACAGCAGGGAAGAGAAGAAGAATCAAGCAACCTACCAAGGAAAGGGAAGAGGAGGACAAGGAGCTTGCAACCTAGCCGCCATCCGTTGGAACAAGCAAAGAAGGTGAGTTATTCTTCTCTCTCTCAATATTTTTTACTTTATCTTTGTCTGTTTGTCTCTCTCTCTCTCTCTCTCTTTACATGCTTCAGACAATCTATGGAGGCTTTGCACTGTTTTTAATAACAGTTTTTGAAAATATGGTCTGACTTTGTGCGTCTGTAGGCGCGTCTGGCTGACAGTCTAGACACGTTTTTAGACGTGTATATAGACAACTATCGGCATAACTAATTAGAGTTAAGGTCTGAGGTTTTTTTTTTGGTTTAGTATTATGCTTTCGCGTCTGTTGGCGCGTCCAGAATGCAGAGTAGATGCGCTAACAGACGCGAAACAGAACTGCATCTTTCAAAGCTTCCCGATTTTGTAGTAATGGATTTTTGCTTGTGTAGATGTGGAATCTTGGATCTTCCAGCAGTGATCCTAATTTTGAACGCATGAACAGCATGTTAGCGGAGTTTTCTAGAGGTTAGTAGTTTTTTTGGAGATTTTCCGAACAAGGAGTAATTCATGGGGAGATGGCCAGTTATCTTGGTCGCCCTCCCACTATAGAGGAGGTTTTTAGTGTCATGTCTAGGACACCTATCACATCTTTGCCTAGCACTAGCGCACAAACACCAAACCTTGGCACACCAAACCTTGGTACACCTCTATCAGGTACTCCATGCATTATGCATACACACAGATCAGCTAATGCACAGGGATCAGCTGAAGTACATGGATCGGCCGAAGCACGTGCATCCGCAGAAGCACGTGCATTGAGTGAGATAGAGGGTAGTGCCCGTCGAGGGAGGAGAGAGAGTCGTGCAGGAGGACAAGGAGGTCGAGGGCTTTGTGGGGGTTGCCTAGGAGGTGGCTCTCGATCACCCACACACCGAGAAATGAGAGAGGTGAGCCTCCACAAATGTACTACTCTGTCACAGATGTTGGTGGTATCTTGCATAACCCTCAGGGAAGGGAAGTGATAGCCTACTTGATGAGTGTTGTGCACGCCACATACAAAGATTGTATGATTCCCTTCAAGCACCAGAAAAGTTGTTTATGGCAAGAGGTGCTAAGGGCAGTACATAGAAGGTACCTAAATCGTGAGAATTCATGATTCTCAGATGATTGGGGACGGTCAATGGTGAGAGAGGCGCTTCATAACAAGAGGTCTCACCTTATGACGCGTGCCAAGGAGTCACTACGGAGACAAGAGTAGGGGCGCCTTGGATATAGCCAAGCACCCAATTGCCACCGCAGGGAGTGGAAAGAGGCTAAGAAGAGAGTAGCAGAGAAAAGGACAAGTTGCCAGCATGCAGAGGCATGGTGTATCTAGATGGCAACCATGGGATCGTCGCATTATGGAGAGAGAGAAAAAGAAATGAGAAAGGGAGAGGAGAGAGAAAAAGAAAGAAAAAACATTAAACATAATAGGGGAAGAGAAAAAGAGAGGGAGAGGGTGAGGGAGGGAGAAGAAATGAGAGAGGAAGAGGAAGAGAGAAAAAGGAAATGAGAGAGGGAGAGGAGAGAGAAAAAAATGAGAGAAGGAGAGGAGAGAGAAAAGATGTTATACATAATAGGAAAAAAGAGAAAGACATGGTGAGGGTGAGGGTGAGGGAGGGAGAAGAAATGAGAGAGGGAGAGGAAGAGAGAAAAAGGAAATGAGAGAGGGAGAGGAGAGAGAAAAATAATGAGAGAAGGAGAGGAGAGAGAAAAAGAGAGAAAAGATGTTAAACATAATAGGGAAACAGAGAAAGAGAGGGTGAGGGTGAGAGTGAGGGAGGGAGAAGAAATGAGAGAGGGAGAAGAAGAGAGAAAAGGAAATGAGAGAGGGAGAGGAGGGAGAAAAAGAAATGAGAGAGGGAGAGGAGAGAGAAAAATCATTAAACCTAATATAGGGAAAGAGAGGGTGAGGGTGAGGAAGAGAGAGGAAATGAGAGAGGGAGAGAAAGAGAGAAAAGGAAATGAGAGAGGGAGAGGAGAGAGAAAAAAATGAGAGAGGGAGAGGAGAGAGAAAAAGAGAGAAAAATCATTAAACCTAATAGGAAAAGAGAGAAAGAGAGGGTGAGGGTGAGGGAGGGAGAGAAAATGAGAGATGGAGAGAAATAGAGAAAAGGAAATAAGACCTTACAATAAGCTCATCCTAGGCTCATAGGGGTTAGGCCGATCCTCAACAAACCTAAGGGATATATGGCTAGAGAATACTAGCACACTTGCACCTCCTAGCATAATGTCCTTCCTACAAAGAGACCTCTCATGCATGGGGCTTGTCCTAGCCTCTACCACGCTCAAACTATCCCCTTGGTGAAGGGATCTAGCCACTAACCTTGGGGGAGGCTTAGTGTGTAACCAAATATCCACCTATGAGGGCACAAGAACTTTTGTAGAAGTATACAACGAATGAAATCAGCCTGTTAGTTAGAAAAACATTCATTTTTTATAACGTAAATCCAAAAACAATTTTGGATATTTCATAAAAATCAATCTCTTCTTAAAAAGACAAATACAAAAAACTAAAACAGCATCATTCATATGCTTCGCAAAAGAAGATGCGATCCACAATAACTTATCCTTGTTATGTTAAGTACAATAATAACTAGTACTAAAGATAAACAATTTCATCCCAAATATATCATTATACTTTATTTATCTTACATTATTTAAAGTTAAGTACAATAATAACTAGTACTAAAGATAAACAATTGCATCCCAAATATATCATTGTACTTTATTTATCTTACATTATTTAAAGTTATTAGTCCTGGTAGTACATTAGGTGATGAGTAGCCTAGGTAGTAAAGGTTCTTTTCTACATAACTTCTATATTGTCCCTTATGTTCATCACCACAAGATCTCTTAGAAAACTCATCTTCAACTATCAATTTTAATTAAAAAATATAAAATAATATCACTTGCAAGGAAGGATACTCTTTTATCATTAACCCTCTTTCATCCTTAGAATAGTCTTAGGAACAAATTTCTACTCTAACAAGCATATATTTGAGCATAATCACTATTTTAAGGTTTCTTCCATGAGTAGTAGTAGTATATATGCAACCATCAAGCTAGAGATCATGCTTTGGTATCTATGGAGATCCTAATCTCATGCACTCATAGAGATTGTAGTATGCAATAGTGTGGAGAGAAGGTGGGTGAGTTGTAAATGATAAAGGTGAATTCTATTGATGATGGAGAGAAGATGAGGTAGAAAAGACAATTCTATTCTTAGTGAGTGCAAACTACCCTTAATATGGCATCCATGACCGATTGAAATCAGTAAGACTTTGAAATCCTACCTTGAGTATTATAACTATTGTTTTGTGGTGGATTTTCATGCCATAAGTCAATGTCAATTTGTGCTTGTGTTCTCCACAGTGTGTTGGCTATGGGTATCAAATGCTCTAGTCGGATCTACCTCTATTTCTCCTCTCTCTTCTCTCAACCCTTCTCTCTCCCTCAATCTTCCCTCTTTCTCTCTTTCTATACTCTCCCTAAATCCTTCTCTTTCCCCCTATCTCTTTTCTCTCTCTATCTCTCTTTCTATTTCTACACCTCTCACTTCTCTCCTCTTCTTCTCTAACTTTACTCTCTCCCTAACTCTTGTCTCTCTCTTGCTCTCTATATAAGTAGTCATAGTCATAGTCATGGTCGTGGTTGTAGTCATAGTTACAGTTGTAGTCATGGTCGTGGTCGTGGTGGTCGTGGTCGTGGTCATGGTCGTGGTCGTGGTCATTGTAGTCGTGGTCGTGGTCGTGGTCGTGGTCGTCGTCGTGGTCTTCGTAATCGTAGTCGTGGTCGTGGTCGTGGTTGTGGTCGTGGTCGTGGTCGTGGTCGTACTCATAGTTGTGGTCATAGTCATAGTTCTAGTAGTAGTTGTGGTCGTGGTCGTTATAGTCATAGTCATAGTCGTGGTTGTGGTCATTATCATAGTCATAGTCGTAGTTGTGGTCGTGGTCTTCATCGTAGTCGTAACCGTGATCATATGAAAGTCGCAAGCTGGTACACGTATGAATGTTGCAAGTTGGTACAAGCTGAAAATGGTCCACATGAAGTCACATCCAAACGAAATGCGGCGGTTCTCAATTTTCTACGAGTTGCCATATTGGACCCACTTACATATCAACCACTTGTTGTATCCCATGCATATTTTCAAGAATGTGGGCAGCTTGCTATGGGATCACATCACAGGAAAGAGAGACACTGTAGGGGAACGAATGGATTTGAAGGAGGTAGGTAAGATGAAGGCGCTTTGGCCACAGTCGAGTGCTGATGGTCGCGTGTAGCTATCTCGTGCTCCTTGGGTTTTTTCCACTAAATAAGAGCGCATTGTGAAGCAAGTAGTAAAGTCTATCTGCACTCCGACGCGTATAATGCGTTCTCTCAGGTCTGCATTTTCTAACAACGACCAATTATTAGGGCTAAAATCCCATGACTGGCATAAGATATGTCAAGTTTGTACTGCGAATGGATTGTAATTGGCGTGCGCATTTTGCTATTTGGAGTGTAGTCATTGTTCATAATGCTTTCTCATTTGTGGCAGTATGTACTACCGATCGCGATCGTAGGATGCCTTACTCCAGAAATGCACGGGGCCATTTACAGGTTGTCGACTTTGGTGCAATGGATCTCACAGAAGGAGATTAAGACGTCCTCTATTGAATCCGTGAAGCGAGGAGCAGTAGAGACAATTTGTCTCTTTGAAAAATACCTGCCTACCAGCATGCTTACGATACAAATCCACCTTCTTGTGCATCGTGTAGATGAAGTGGAGATTGTTGGACCTGTCCATATGCAATGGATGTTCTTCTTAGAGTGCTTCATGAAAATCCTGAAAGGCTTTGTGCGACAACGAGCTCGGCGAGAAGGTAGCATGGCTGAAGGTTGGTTGGTGTCTGAGGTGCTAGTGCATATTTCACAATGGTTACCGATGGTGGATCTAGACAACAAAATGCTATCGTCGCTGAAGGAAGATGATACACTGACTAAAGATGTGGTGGTTGGAAATGGGGTAGAAAAAAGAATGGACGTTGCAATGGAGGAGAAGGTGAATCACTTTCGTATGTTGCACCATGCCTCTATAGAGATGTGGCTCGCCAAGTACCAGATTGCTAGGCAAGATTGAGAGGAAGCGCGATCTGAATTTCGACGTAGTACACGCCATCGACCGATTCGATATCCCAAGGGCATGGATAAGATGCCGCGGTTCATGTGAACGCGATGGTTGCATGGAGCTTTGACCACAGCGTCTCACGAAGGGGCGGAGGTCTCAATGGAGAAGTGGGAATTCTCGAGGGGATGTAGTCCAAAGGTAGTGACGTGTTTAGGATTTGTCGTATCTATATTTTATATGTGACAACTAATTTGAGTGTTTCAATGTACAATATAAAATATATAGTGCAGCGTGGTCGCAGGGATGGCATTTTCGCGTGGACTGTATTGACAAAATACGCTCCACAATGGACTGTGGTATCATGGCAAGGTTTGAGCAGGAGAGCTGATGACGAGCAACGGATCCAAACACGGTTATAGATGAGATGGAGTATTTTGAAAACTTGCAAAGTATTGTTACGGTGGATTACCGTAGCTTCTCCATGATACTATTTGATGTGTAGTGGTTCAAAGTGGTACTTGAAGGAGCTGGAGCAACAGTTTGACGAGGTCCATCTGGATTTCTCGAAATAGGTTCCGAAAAAAATGGATGGATTTGCGCGACACCTTTGTGCTGTCGGCCCATTGTGAATAGGTGTATAAACTTATTTATTTGTTAATTTTATTACAACATGGTACATGTCACAATAGTTTAATCTCTCTTGTACGTGTTTGTGAACATATAATCTTCTATCCAAACCCCCGACAACCTCGATGGTGGTATGTTATACCTTCATCTCCCCAAAGTGCAAGAGTATATGATCAAAGCGATGTTCTGAGCAAGATGAGGACAATATGCAAATAGAGGGGTCGATATTGCAAGGGGTGGAGGCCATCGAAAGCTTGGGGCATGTAAAGGAGCCAGCAATGGCTAGCAATGATGAAAATACAAGACTCCAAGAATTCTTTGAGAACGAGATGGACTCATCCTTTTGTGGTGACATGTCTATCGACCTTCCAGTGTATGCAGAGTTGTGTTAGGAGATTGACATGGGACCATAGGATACTTCATACTTGGAGTATCCAGTTACTCAATTCGTTGACTAATCGCTTATAAGGATACATAAGATATGCATTTTAAGTGAGATTTTTTTTAAGGATTTATAATACCATGTTTTGTATGATTTAAATTGATTATGCTAACATCATTCTTTGTCTGTGCAGGTGACCTTTTCAGGATGAGTCGAGGGATGAGCGATGAGGAGTTGTAGGATATCTTCACGCGCATGTCTCCAGATCAGATGGTGAGATTCAAAGACATGGCAGACCAGGAGCTATCTCGCACATTGTGAGGCCACTCTACAAGATCTACTTTGGCGCAATCAGATGCTTCAGCTTCGAGCAGACGAGGTCGATGCTCCAGACTTGAGCTAGAGGGAGGGAGTGCTTCAAGGTTAGGGGAATGTTGTAGAGATAAGGAGGCAGTGAGCCTGCGGTCGGCACGAGATACAAGTGCGACTCCTCGCTCTCGTGGTGGTTCCAAGGAGCATGGCTCACGTGGATGCTGTGGAGGCACAGACGTGGTGTCTCCGTCTCGTCGCTCTATTGGAGTTGCATCACCTCCAGGACTTCTCACACCTGTGGGGATGTCTACTCTAGTTACTCTAGCTTTTTCTCAACCATCTGCAGGTGGCACCCCTATGGGTGCTACTCCAATAGATACTACCCCGGTCGGTATACCAGATGTACAGGGGTCTCCTGGATATGCCTAGGAGCATGGATGCAGGTGGGAGAGGACCCATCTTAGGCATACCCCGAATGGATATGTCTATCTTGTCGATGATAGGTCAGGAGTCATTATCATGAATAATGAGGGGAGGAGGGTGATGGCTCGCATGAGAGAGTTGTGCCAACAAGTTTTTCGGCCCAACGTCTTAGATCATTTGAAAAACATACTGAAGGGGAGCAAGGACTACATAGTAGCATCCTTGCATGAGGAGTTTCCGGTTCTAGCCATAGCAGATAGATTTTCTACGGGCTGGATGATGGACTACATGCGTGCATATATATCATACTGGCACCGACTAAGGGAGGAGGCTACAGATTCTCCAGGATGTTGGAGTCAATAGCGCGAGGCGGCGAGAGCATGACTAGAGGTCGGAGTGATCCATCATCTTGGGAGTGGCGGCCACAGGACATATCTAGAGGACTTTGTAAGTTTTTCTTTTGTTTTGCTTGCTTATTTTTTTACAATATCCTTTGTACTGACAATCATGTTTCTAATAGTTAGTTTTTTTTTTCTTTGCAGCATTCCATTACAAATCGCGATCCGACCGGCCTTGAGACTCGATATGCATAGAGGCACGGTCTCACTGCATTGATCGACCGATTGTATAGACTCAGCGGCCCTGTAAGTCACTCATCTTTCTTGTCCATAGTTACCATGTTTAATTAGAATGCATTATTGTATGGTGGACTGATGTGTAGTTGTTTCTTTTTTTGCAGAGTCCGTTGGATGCTCCTTTGCGATAGGACAAGCTTTCAGATGGCGAGGATATGTAGCTCACCCTTGGATCCCTGGAGCTCACACACCATTCTTTTTTGGTCACCTGATATGTGTAGACATTTTCTACGTAGTAGTGATATCTTGTCATGATTGTACCAGTCGCTTTCATTATGCGATCACGTATTTATTTCATGTATCAGTGTTATGATTTAAGTACACTTTGTTTTTGTTTACACAAGCATTGTGCACAGTGCAAAAACTATTTTGTATGGCCCAAATAAAGCACACAGCGCTACTACCCTGCCACAATTTTTTTTTTCTATTATCGTCGCTATTAGCATCGCAAATTTACTTGCACGAGTCGTTATTTGCGTCTTTATTAGCGTCGTAGGGCATCGTTATCAGCGTCGCTAATTGCGTCGATATCAACATCGCATTTAGCGTCGTTATCAACGTCGCTATTTTGATACCGATGCAAATAGCGACGCTGATAACGACGCTAATACCAACTGTTCTATGGCATCACCAACAACGACACTTTTTGCAATGACGGGGGCAAATTTTGTTATTTACATTTTCGTCGCTTTTAGCATCAGTATAAGGCCTATATCTTGTAGTATTGCGAATACTGAGCTCAGCAACCCTACCAAAAGTCTAAAGGGCCTTACACAAGACTAGCCATGAATTGCAATAAAACTTATTAGAAGGGGAGAAAGCCCAAATATCTTAGAATTATAATTCATTGATTATCAAACTAATTAAATGCCCACCTTTTATTCAGTCACAAGAGAAAGAGGAGGAGTGTTTGGGGTGAGGTTGCGAAGCTTGAAAATGTTTTTGCTACTAGGCCATCTCAAATGCAAAATATCAAGGTTGCTATGGTTGTCTAACTTAATGCTAAAATAGGTCTAGAAAACTTGAATTGTGTCCAATAGAAGGTCAACACAAGATCTAGAAAGCCCAAGTCTAGTTGTTAGATTTTCTACTTTGATCCATTGGTTGTTTCTCCATAAGTTTTACCAATGAACATACCTCCTATTGAACATCTTATGAGCCCCAATTAAATGGTTGGACTTTAGAAGTAATTGGACCAAATAGAGTTGCTTAATGAAGCCCTCTTTCCCTTTTTAATTAAACTTATTTATACGTAAGGTAGTGTATCTAGCAAGAGCAAGTGCAAAAACTTTGTACACTAAGTTAAAGAAATAGGATTCTAGTTATATGTCACATCCCTATCCCCCTCCCCTCATAAACAACCATATGAACAAGGAACAAAGAGGAGAGAGAAAGACTGAATTTTGATCTTGTTGATTACTACATCATTCTTTGCAAAAATTGGGGCAATGAAGAGTGAAAAAATCATGTATCTTAGGCCCAAGAGGGTGGGATGATTGTTGCAATCACAAAAATGCCATTTTTTTAATGGAGGAAGGGGTGCCGCGAAAAGAACATGTCACCCCCATCTTGTGCAAAATTTTGGGTTTTCTTCTCTTAATCAAGCTTAAAACTAACCCCCCCAACTTATTTAGTTCAATTCTTGTCTTTTAACACTTTCTTGAATCGGTTCCGACTTGGTTGAAGGAGTGAATGGTCTCGGAATAGTGATTCGATTAGACAGATGGATTTTTGGTATCAAAATCTATTACCCTAGTCTTTACCACATGCTTTCTAGCTTTCGGATCTAGTAGCTACTTCTAATACCAAACCTTGCGGCCATTAAATGGGGGGTTAAATGGACTTCGATTGACAAATGGACACTTGCATTGGATTCCTGATGTCAAAATTGCATTTAGAAAAACTCTAGCTTCTTGATCTGTAACCATTTCATTTTATACCAAAATTGCATTTTTTATGGCTCTCATGATCCTTGTGTACTTGAATCTTGGCTTTAAAATAAGCTATCAAGATAACACCCAAGTCCATGAGAAGTGTGTTTTTGTAGTAGGAGGGAAGTAGTTGACATTTCATTAACTGGTTGGGTGGAATCTCGTGTCATAATCTTTCCAAAATGGTGATGCTTTTGCCGAAGAGATTCTCATGCTCTTTCCATGTAGAAGACCATTGGTGTGCTAATGAGAGTATATATGTGTCTACCATGCCGAATTCCATCATGGCAAAGAGTTTGGCAAGGGTGCCAAAAGTACTGTCGTCAAGGGGACAAAGCACTCACAACAAGAGGCTTGTAGGTGTGGACCAATAAGTCCTAAACCATTTGATATATGGATTTGCATTGTTGGGGTTTAGGAGTATGGGCTACGGGTGGGTGTCAATATGGGCTAATTTGATATGGGGCTAAGGAGGGAATGTTTAAGAGAATATCCTCCTCTAAGGAGAGGGTATCCTATTTTAGGATCTCTTTTTGAATTGGTTGTGTCAGTTTAAGTGGTGGGGTTTGGGGTTTTTGGGAAGGTGGTGGAGAATAAGGGACCAATTACGAAAATAGGCTGGAAGTAGGGTCAAGGTGAAAGTGAATTGTGCTAGCAGCAAAAGGATTAGAAAGGCATTGGGTGGTTGAGTGTGAGGCTTAAGCAACTTGGACAACCACAACTTGTAGTATCCTTGATAATACCCTTGAGCTTCTAGAAGCTTCTTGGGGACCTAGGGCTATGTAAAGTGCAAGTTGTATTAGAATTGTCAACGACAATAGTGGGGTTGATGCTTAGGGTGTTGGGGTGTTGGAGAAGCAAGTGAAAAGTTTTTTGGTGGCCTTTGTCATTGTTTTGTGGTGCTAATAGAAGTTTGCTTCCTAGCATGATCCTCTAGAAGTTTGGTCAACAAGGTCATGGACTTAGCTAGTTGGCTAGGTGGAGAATTATGATGATAAAAATTGGATTTAGGTTGTCTGCCTTTAGATGCAAATGTAGTAATCACATGAGTATTAGTCAACTAAAGGTGAATGCATTTTTCAAGGTAGTTGACATGACAATCAGTGAAATACTTGAAGGTGCATCCCCAAAGAGTCTCAATACCTACACCTTCAGTGTTGGGGAGAACATAAAGGAGAAGTAAAATGGTTTCTGTCTCAATTGTGATTGCAATCTTGCATCAACCCAACAAAGAGTATGGTTGTCCTCCATAGGGATTGCCCTAGGTTCTTTTAAAAGAGCAGTATGGCAAGGTGCTATAATCGAATCTCTCATCAATGAGAGCACTGACTATCACTGATTAGGCAACAGTGAGTTGAATACAAAGATATGTAGCAACACAATATTAGTGAGTTTGGGAATCTCCCAATTCCCATTTTTTGAATACTAAAAAGGTGGCACCAGGATAACATGCCTATAAGTTCCTCAGAACCATATGATGTGATCTATCATTGGAAAGCGCTTGAAAAATGGAATCTATTGAGTTATAGAGCACTTGATTTGGAGTTATAGTGTTCAAGTTATGACAAATCCAATGATTTGACCATGTGTCCCAAACTTATGGGAAATTCCCATATTCCCCAATATGGTGTTTAGCTAGAATGTGAGGTTCATTATCTAACTTAATACTACTAATAGTCACAGCTCTTATATTCACATTTGTCTGCTTAAGTGAAGTCATGTGCTAACTTTGCTCATACTTCTCATAGAAGGTTTGTTCTATGTATAGCATGGGACTCTCCATAGTTACCATTGGTGGTTCATGGACAGGGTGTCTAGGTAAGGAATACTTCTAAATCTTCTGCCATTAAAGTGGCCAATGGGGTAGCAATTTAAAGTTTCTAACTCTACATTCCTAATTCAATTGATCATGTGAACACGAAAAAGTTCCAAGGCCTTCTAATTTGTATTTTTACTTGTGTCCTTTGATTGAATAAAGTAGGACAAGGTTCCCTTATTGAAGTAGCATTTTTGGACATGCTTATCAAACTAAGCTTTTTATCTAGCCTTCCATGCAAGTAGGACATCAGTAGCTAGTAGTTGTGTTTCAATTAATCGTTCCAAATTAAGCAAGCAATTTTGCTATGCTTTAGTACCCTCCCAATATTCTTGAATAACAATGCATAGACTAGAGATCAAGAAGTCTATAAACATAAGGGAATCAATGCCATACACTAAATAAAATGGGGTTTTGACAAGTGGTCATCTTATAAGCTATGAAAAATGCCTAGAGAGTTTCGATGAGGTTATCTTCTCAGTCAAAGCATAAATCCAAAATTATTTTGGTCAAGACACTTACAAGGACTTTGTTTGTGGCTTTAGCCTAGCCATTGGCTTGAGTATAATAAGGATCAAATTCTCAATTGATGACAAGGAACATGAATAGAAGGTGATGGACTACCTCATTTAGGAAATGCATCCCTTGATCACTAACTATTTATATGGGACATCCAAATTGTAAGATGACTTGTTCCCAAAGAAACCTAGCAGTGGTGCCTGAATCATTTTTATAAGTTGTGCATGCTTCTACCTCATGTAGTGGATTGCTAGATGATATATTGAGCCGATGAGTACTAAGCAGTTGGGTTGATTAGTCCCATGAAATCTATGACTAACTTTTTAGAAGATTGGTGAGCAATAATTGGTGTGAGATCCATTTTTTCCTTTTGAGTGGACAATTTGGTCATTGACACTCATCGCAATGTTTAATAAAGTAGCTAGCATCCTTGAATAGTGTAGGCCACCAAAGTTAAGTTTGAAGCACCTTCTTGGCCATGGTGGTTACATCAAAGTGTCCTCCAATGATACCACCATACGTGTCTTTCAAAGCAGCTTCTATCTCATGCTCTCACGCACACATCTTCTGAGAAGGCCATCCTATCCTAAGTAATACAATTGGCTGACGAACAATTGATGTGGTTGAGTTTTGATTAAAAGGTAGGTGAGGCATACCTTTTCAATGGGGCATTCTAGAAGGCCATTTTTAAGAATGTGTACAATGTCATTAGCCCAATGGGGTGTTACGTCAGCCTTGAAGAGCTGAGCTTCCTAGATAATATGAAGTAGGTGAGTATTAGAGACTTAATCATCAACTCTCATGGCCTTCTCGCCACTGCTTACTCTTAAAAGGTAATCATCCATGAAATATTGTTTTTTTATTCGCATGACAGTAGAAAAATCAAATTCTAACAATAAAAGAAGCCATCTAGCAATGTGTCTAGTAGTAGCACAAGGCTTGTTTCCGAGATATAACAAAGCTTGATAGTTCACAAAAGGTGAAGGGTGTAGTTGATAAATAATGGTGAAACTTCTTAAACATATACACCATAGCTACGCCTTCTCATGCGGTGTTGTGGAATAATTCATTTCAACTTGAGTGAGCTATTCACTAATGAAGCTTATAAGACAGTCCTTATTATATTTATGACATCTTACATATAGAACATGAACATAATCGAGTCCTCTCATAATAGAACCATAATGATCCCAAATATTTTATATATTCCTTGCTTTATCGATTTCCCAAAATATCGCACTACCCTACAGAATAGGAAGATTACACTGTCAATGTTGGTCTCATCACCTAGACATACAATTGCCATGCATCTAAGAATTTATCTTATGCTATCATATTTAGATTGTATATAAAAAGTATATGGCACTCCCTACCCAAAGAACTTAACTAGAAACCAGCCAATGTGAAGTGAATAAATAATCTCTTCATGATTTCTTTCTACTAACATCATGTGGCATTGCTAAAAAACAACATCAAGCTCACCAGTGCTACTCGTCCCCTTAAAACTCATATAAATCACAGCCTATATGCTAAGACATGCAAAGAAATCAGCAAGTTAATCAAATATCTTTCCAATTCAGCCCCACATCCCCTATCCTTTATATTTAGATTGCTTTCACAAATGTAGGGAGATTTTGTGATAATTTTCGATAGAAATAAACCCTAAAACATGCAATTTAACATATAAATAAAAGCAAAATGAGATAAACCCTCATGCTTCACCTTGATTATATATTAACAAATATTCTCCTTATTTTTTATGATTTTTCATATATATATATTTTTTGACTATTTTTCATGAATTTTTTCATTTATTTCAACATAAATCATTGATTTTTTTTGTTTTTCTGATTTATATGACTTATGTAAAGTTTGGTCCATTAGCATATCTATTTTCATGCAATGCAAGCATCATTTATTTCCTAAAACCCAAGAACAATCCCATTTTCCATTAAATCTCATGTTTTAAGTTTTATGGTTTTTTCATCATAAAAATGCACTAAAAATTCATCATAACAATTAAATAAAGGTTGCTTAATTCAAAATTCACATATGTACGTCTTGTATTTCGAGAAAATGGAGCCGTTGATGCAATTTTCTAGCCCTTGATGCATCCAAATCACCCGATTTGCTTTCCATTATGCTTTCGAACCACTGTCCATGACCGATTCATCAAATCAGTCTCCCTCCCTCTCTCTCTCTCTCTCTCATAAACAACCATATGAACAAGGAACAAAGAGAAGAGAGAGAGAGAGAGACAGAGAGAGATAGAATTTCGATCTTACTAATTACTATATCATTCTTCATGATGGCGCACGGAAATTTGTGTGGGGGTTCGTGAAGTCACTCACCGCAAGGATGCTTTGAGATGGAAGAATTCAATGAAATAAAACTTATCTAGAAGAATTTTGAATGAGAAAAACAAATTCTTGATTTAAAATATAGGCAAGTTTCAAGTTCATAAGACGTTCGGATTAGATCAAAAGAGTTATGGGAAAGACAAGAATGAATTCTCAATTTGAGAGAGAAGAGAAGAAGGGGGGATGTCAGATTTTATGGGAAGAATTTCAAAGAAGGCGAGGAGCATCAAGCTTAAACTCAAGCCACTCTCGTGGAATTGATCATGAGAATTTCAAGAGGGCAAGGAGCTCATAGCTCAACTCAAAAGCCACTCCGCAGATCTTGATGACAATCTTTAAAAATAAGCCAGAAGCTTAAAGCTCAACACAAACCAAACTTCATAAACGACTTGAAGCAGAAATTTCAATGTAGGCAAGAGACACTAAGTTCAACCTCAAGCCTTATCTCCTGAATTCAAAGTAAGATCTTCAAGGAGACGATGGATTCAAGCTCAACCTCTAGCCTTTCTCCCTTGATTTGATGGCCTGAAGGCTTTCATTGTGATCACCCTTATATAATTTTCCCTCGTACATCTTCACGTTGTGTTTTTTCATTGTCGAAAAAAGCCTAAGGCTTTTTAGCTTTAAAAAACATTATGCTTTATGTTTTTTTTGAAGGCGTCGTTTCTTTTCTTGATTTAAAGCTTTCGTAATAAGCTTTTTTACCACCCCTCCTCAACCATGTCATAGCAGCCACCAAATCATCATATTGATTAATGTTGTCATCTTGCTCATCAGTGCTTCCAAAACACTGTCATCCTCCGAACCATCAATGGCAGCCGTCCAATCATCATCACTGATCAAAATGTTGCCACTTGCCTCCGACCATTGAGAGGGCTTCTACTGACACTGCGGCTAGCATCCTGCCGAGGACTGCCAACAGGCACAAGGAACTTTCAATCGATCCCCATATAGGAAAAAAAGAGAATTCCCCATGGAATTCCCTAGTTGAAAATACATATAACTGGGGAAAGTAAAAACTAGGGAAAATGGGACATTTCCTAGTGAGAATAAGTAGGGAATCACATAAGACATTTCCTATGTAGGAAATATTTCCTACATACGAAATATTTCCTACATAGGAAAATACAAAATTTTCTATGTAGGGAATAATTCCTATATAGGAAATATTTCATATATAGGAAAAAAATTCTAGAGGTGATTCCCTAGGTACTCTCACTAGGAAATCTCTCATTTTTCCTATTTTTTACATTCCCTACTTATATGTACTTTCAACTAGGGAATTCCGTGGAAATTCTCTTTTTTCCTTATCACTTTATCTACTTTGCCCTTCCTTTTAGACATGCTAATATCTAACAAGAAATTGCACAATAAATTTTTAACTAGAAAATTATATAGAGAATGTCATCATTTCTAAGTAAACAAGAAATTGCACAATAAATTTTTAACTAGAAAATTATATAGAGAATGCCATCATTTCTAAGTAAGGATCAATAACATACATCTAATGATCAAAATAGATTAAACAAATTAAGACATCAACATCTACTTCTAGCAACCAAAAGAAAAATGAAAATAATTTTAAAGGAGCATAGAACTAAAAACTAATTAAGCAACATATGTGTCTTGATTGTTTTATCCCTTAAATCTCCAATATGTTGCAAAGTAATAAATGTTTGTCTACCCTCTTCTCTAAATTTCAACATGGATGGCTAATAGATATCATCATATGATGGTATGCGTATCACTCCTATTGATACTCAAGTGATCAAATATCATTAGTTAGTATAACCATTTCAAAAAATGACTCATTATCAACATAAGAAAGCCGGTAATACCTGATTCTTGGCTTGAAGAAGTGTTAAGGCAAGCAATCTCAATGTCTTCCTTTCTTGCATTGTCTCTTGTGTCTCTTTAGTAACTTGTTTACCTATATATACATAGAGTTAACCAAAGCTCACAATAATACAAGGTTATGAAAAATTTCAATAACACAAAAGAAAGTAATTAGATATTTTGTATCAATTTGGGTCACAAAATTTGTACAAGTTTTTGATCCTTAAAGTTGATACCTGCATCTTGACTTGAAGAAACATTATTGCAAGTAACCTCCTGATCTCCCTTTCTTACATCACCTCTTTTCCCACCTTTTGTTGTTCTTTAATCTATATTTATATATATACACACAATTACTCAAAGTTTAAAAATACGAATAACTATGAACACTTTAAATTAGACAAAGAGACTAATTAAAGCTAGTTAATCTCAAAATGAATCACCTAATAAAGCAAGATGTAAAATATGTACAAATTTTTAATTTTCAAAGTTTAGTAGAAATAAAGACATATACCTGTATCGTGATTTGAAGAGACATTAGGGCCAATGACCTCCTTAGCTTTCATTGTTCCATTATCTCTTGTACCATCATTTGTGATTTTGTTACCTTTATGTACACATAATAAACCAAAGTTTAGAAACATAAGAGACATTTGTAAAACATCAAAACACGCATTTGTAAAACATCAAAACATCAAAATACGCATACCTTTTTTGCCCTATTCTTTACACCATCTGATAGTAAATTGAGCAGGTGAAAACAAGGAATTCATTGTTCATACTTTTATGGGCTCACCAACTTCTCCTTCTGGTTTGAAGCATCTTACAAACTTCCTGTTGAACAGTGCACGAGGGAGACGAGGAACGGAGGAAGAGAGAAGAGAAGAGAGACACGAGACACTGGAAGTGGAACCCCAAAAATGCCATCAATTTTCTTACTGCTGCTCAGAGCCCAAGCAAATATCTCAGCAATCTGCTTCTGGGACTCTAGGAACATCTTTGTACGCCTGGCCTCCAGATCATCACGAAATCGCTCAGACTCTCTCTGCATCTGCAATTTCATCTCTTCTAATCTGAGAAAGTGCTCCCCCAAAGTGCGGATCACGAAGACCAATTCGGAGAGCGGAGTGCTATCAATTGGGGGCTGTTGATGCCACAAGATGGACTTTGAAGAAGTCCTATGGTTGAGGAATCTGTCCATCTTCAAAGCCTTCGCGGCCTCATAGTCTATATTGCAGCTGCGCTTCTTGTGGAGAGATGTGTAAGAAGTATCATGGTCATCCAGAGACCGGTTGCGATACCAGCATTATCACTTATGGGACCATATGCATCTATGGCTATACAGGTGGCAATGGTACAAAGCATTCCAAGAGCTGCAACTGCGATCCCGTACATGGCTGCTAGGGTATGGCTGACATAGATGGCAACAGCAATAGCAAATATTGGAACAATTACAGACTTGTAGCCAAGTGCCAAACCAAAGATGACATTGGTAGCAGCTCCTGTCCTGCAAGAATCAGCAACATCCTGGACTGGTCTGTATGTATTGCTGGTGAAATACTCTGTAACGTAGCCAATTACCAACCCTACCCAAATCCCTACTCTGGGATATTCCTTTTTACTTTTCCAAGTCTGGGATATTCCTTTCTACTTTTCCAAAAAGATCTGCTCCAACATCCACAGTTTTGGTATAGATTCCACCTCCAACCCTTTCAAATAGAGCCAAGGATGAGCATCCAAGCCCATAGCCAGTGATGGCCTCAAAAAGGCCCTCCCAATCATCCTTGTAATAAAGCTGGAACAGTTTTATAGTGATGTATAAAACTATGAGGCCATTAGTAGCAAGTAAGAAACCCATCACCGAACCTGATTGGAAGGCGATTTTGAATACTTTGCCTATCCCTTTTCTGGCTTCCAAAGTTGTGCGAGCATTCGCATATGTTGCGATCATCATGCCCAAAAATCCCAACACTATGGACGTCAAAGCTCCCAGTATAAATGGAGCTGTAGTGAAAATCGCTGTAGAGAGAGCTGGGGCACATTCCTGCTTTGGATCGTATCTGCAAGGCTGGGGCTTAGTACTGAACCCCTTCACAGATCCCAGGAACAAGAAAATGACAGCAGCAAATATGCCCATGAGATAAACCAAATACTTGTACCCTATCAGAAAAAACGATGTGGCTCCTATGGATATGGCTTGCTGAATTTCAGCGCATTTCCTAATAGCTGCTGCATCTGATTCCTCATCCAATCTATCCTCCTCGTCACAGTCTGATGATCCATTGACGATGTTGTGACTGTGGGTCCACTGCACTTGTCCAATTCACAAGTGCATCTCCATTCTGAAGTTTCAGGCACCCACGATTCGCTGTGCCTCCCCATATTATTCCCACAGGGCTAGGTTTTTTCTTGCCTTCCTCAAGCATCAATACCAGGCTGCCACTGTCTCCCTGCATGTCAAATGCCTACTGGTTCTCGCCCACAATCAGGAAATCAGTGAAAAAGCAATTGCCCTTCTCGTCATTGTACTCAAAAGCATATGCCATGATGCTTCCTTCTGTTAGCCCTGAGCTTCTGCCAACTTTTATTACCCTTCTCCCCACGATGCTGTTGATGCTTGCTTGCAAGTCAATAGTTATAACATCTCTCATCTCACCTACCCCTTTGATAGTAGTTGTGACTTTGGAGACATCAAAATTGTCCCCGAATGGAATGAAAGCACCATTAGCTCGCACAAATGTCTCTGCCCCATGAGCAAACATCATCAAGTATCAATATTGTCATATCAAGAAACGGAAACCAAAATTCTTCTTTCAACTCACAGAGAAGTTTATAAAATGGACAATAAAGAATGCCTGAACAGCAAAGAGGGAAACATGGATTCACACTTGTAAAAATGCCATACCATCGCTCATCTGTAATAAAAGATGTTGCCCTTTCCACTGCACCCAAATAAACACCAGGTCCAACACTTGGAGGCAGTGGTGGATGGAACATCTTCTGGTTGGGGTAGTCCAAATCAACCGCAACATGTCAATTTGTCAGAAACCCAACCTGATGAGTCCCTGTCCTACTCTGTACTATGGCTCCAAGTGTACCAAATGTCTCCTGACCTGCAACCTGTGAAATTCACCAGAGAGAGAAACGTATCAGAATTGTCAAACTAGTAATGATGCAACAATTATTTACATATGTTGCAACTAAAAAGCTGCCAATCTTCACCTCTACAGTGTAAAAAACACCATCAATTGTTTAATTGATATATGATGAAGCATGTACACACTCTCAGCATTTCTCAAAGTTTATGGAAAGGAGGGGAAAAATGTGCGAAAAACATCTAATGACACCAAAAACACAGAAACACAGAAACACATGAGATGGTCATTTCTATTTTCTATACACAAATATGGACATCATCATGCTGCAATTGAGTATATCGGTAAACAAAATGATGATAGATTCGAGAGTGATGCCCCTCGAATATCAATGTAGACATATCAATCTGCCACTAAACTGTACACTATCATAATGCATCAAATGCCCTCATTTGATATGCTAGTTTATACAACTCAATTAAATAAAAAATACTAATCAGTTTGTTAGATCAATATAAGACATCAATCTTGATTACATAAAAGGGCCTACAGTTGATCCGAAAATTGAACTAAGACCACAAGCATGACATCAAAAGAGTAGACACATCCAGATTATGACCATGCTCTAAGGCTATGCAACTGATCCTCGAGATAATTTAGAAACTTGGTTGTAAGATGCACACCTCCAAAACAAACGTAAAATTATAGAATGACTAAATTTCAAGATGAGCAGTTTGTATTCAAACTTTGAAGTTTTTCACTGGCTTTTTACCTGAGATCCTAGACCGATGGATGGGTCATTGCCCCTTAAACCTTCAGCCAGCTCTGTGTATACCTCTTGCTTAGGGGTTGCGGCTAGAATACCAAAATAAGAGAACTCTACCACATCAACATCACACCATATGCCTCCAGCTGGTCCCTGAAATCATCCAAATGGGTATAACTATAATATTTCTGTGTCAGCTTGCCAGCTTAGATAATGATTCGGCACTTTTACAAAACTGGACTTTTCTCCTACACATTACTCATGGAAAACCAGGCAAGGAAACTTCTCTGAAAAAGGGACCATGAAGTTAAGCAAGAAGTCCACTACATTGAAACTAGTATTACCTGTGGATCTTTAGTTGACATCATAATGCTTCTCATGTACAGGCAATCACCATCCATGAACAACAAACAGAACTGTATTGCATCATTAATATAAGACTCCACAAATTGAATATGTAATATCCACTTTTCCGAAAAACAGATTTGACTGTTCATTTGAAGACTTCCAAGAGCTCTACAAAAGCAGCTCCAAAAGAAACTTCTTGTATCACAAGACTCAACAACTTGGTTTTTGAAATATTAACTTTGTCATCTTCATCCTGAACAATCAGGATAAGCATCAAAGCCTTCTTTCTCAACTTTTGAACTGTGTCCCATCAACGCAGTTTGCTTACAGCCACTGTGAACACCACAAACATCTTGAAGGATTACTTTCCTAGGCTGCTGAATACTTTGGAGAAAGATGTCTCTGGAATACTGGCAAAGCTGCTTAATCTCTCCCTCAGAAAGCTGAACCTGTTTTCCAAACCTGGTAAACCTGACCTCGTTAAAAGATACCAGCAATTACCTCACGGATGTGTTGCCACACACCACAGAAAATAAAAAGATGACACTAAGAGCAATAATCTTCAAAAGATGCTGCTTGTGGAGGAGGAGCCTTCCCTTGAGACATAAGCTTCCTGGCACAGCCTTTGGACAAGTACACAGGAGGGTGGGCTTTATACGCTCACAGCCTTGGCTGCGCGGACTTCCCATGAGCTTGGGCTGCTTTGGCATGCTCGATATGGTCATTTGAACCTCGATTCTCTTCGGCGGGCTTCTAGGAGGAAGATGGTGGAGGGACTTCCAGATTTCCCTCCTCTTCACACTTTGTGCCCTAGCTGTTTAAAGGGCAAGCAGCACAGGAAGCCCCACCCTCAGGTTGCTTCTAGGAGGGCTACTTCTCCGCTTGAGTTGGTTCACATCGACCTTTGCGGACCTATGGGCACAGCCTCCCTTGGGAAGGCCAGGTATTTGATGCTGATTGTGGACGACTTTAGTCGTTATGTGTGGCCTTATTGGCTCTGGTGTTGTCTCTTGGAGCAGCAAGAAGCAGCCTACTGTGGCACTTTCTTCTACAGAGGCTGAGTATCGGGCCCTATGTTCAACCGCTATGGAGGCAGTTTGGCTCCGTCGCTTACTCACGGAGATTGGCTTTTCCCAGACTGGACCTACAGAGTTGCGCGTGGATAACCAGAGTGCTCTTGCTCTAGCCAAGAACCCGGTGTTTCATGCTCGCACGAAGCACATTGAGGTTTAGTATCACTATGTTCGAGAGCAGATCGTGGATTCGGAGCTGGTGGTGGTCTATTGTCCTACGACGGCCAATGCAGCTGATCTCTTTACGAAGACTTTGCCTCAAGCTTCTTTGCTTCATCACATGCAGTTCTTGGGTCTTCAAACCCTCCCAGGATCTAAGAGCGGGTGTTAGCTTGCTCTTTTATCATTCTTAGTCTGTCATCTCCTGGTTGTGAGCTCCTGTCAGAGTCTGACAGGAGACAGAGGAGCTCTGTCAGTCCTTTAGTGGCTGTTTTTATCAGTCTTCAGCCTTCGGGAGACACACAGCCCATACTGGGCTGTTTTTGTGCAGTCGGGCTAGTTTTCTGGGCAGGTCGGCCATATCTGGCCAAAGTCGGCCAGATCTGGCTGGTCGGCCAAATCTGGCCAGATCTGGCTGGTCGGCCAAATCTGGCCAGGTCGGCCAGATTTGGCAGGTCGGCCAGTTTACTGGCCTGGGGCTATATATACCAGCCCCCATGTCATTCCCAACATTGTATTCTACAGGTTCAGCACTATCTCCGTCGTCTCCCGCTCCGGCATTGATGCTGCCATTGCTTTCAATCTGTTCTGGTGCCCTCACTAACGCTCTAGGCTGCGTGCAGGGACTGCTCTATCCATTTCAGTGTATTCAGCATTCATTTCAGTCAGTGCAGACTTTCTTCCTTCATTCCCTGCTTCCTCTCTCCTCTCCTCTGTGTTCGTGTTCTTCTTCCGTTGCGCACTCTCACAGGTTCTCGCCCACAATGCCTGCATGTCAAATCCCTATTGGTTCTTGCCCACAATCAGGAAATCAGTGAAAAAGTAATTGCCCTTCTCGTCATTGTACTCAAAGGCATATGCCATGATGCTTCCTTCTGTTAGCCCTGAGCTTCTGCCAACTTTTATTACCCTCCTCCCCACGATGCTGTTGATGCTTGCTTGCAAGTCAATAGTTATAACATCTCCCATCTCACCTACCCCTTTGATAGTAGCATTAGCATTTGAATCTTTGTCCTTTAACTAAAGACAGTAACTAAAGACAGTAAGTATATGGGACAGACTAGATACTGATTCCCAGGAAACTGCATTAGCATTTGAATCTTTGTCCTTTAACTAAATTGAGGAGACCATACAATGATAGAAGACACAAACCTCTTTCTGTAGAGAAGCTCTACAACACCGTCCTGCAAAGGCTCAGCAGAAAGAAGCCATGACCTGGTTGCCTTGTAAGCTTCTTTATAAAAATTCTCCCACTTCGACTCTTCATGTGTGCGTGTTCTTCTCTCTTTCTGACATTTTCTGAACCATATTTGAAGGACCTTGGCTGTTGTTCTTCTCTCTTTCTGACATTTTCTGAACCAGATTTGAAGGACCTTGGCTGCCTTTTCCTGCTCAAACAAGATATTCTCCAAATCCCTATGGATCCCCACATCTTCCACTTTCACTTCTGAGTTCACACTATTCAAATGGGCATCCTCCCAAGCTTCAAAATCAGCTACATTCTCCAGCTGAATCTGATCATTTACTGGGGACTCATTGATTTTGATTAGAGCACCATTTCTATCAACTTCAAACTTGGATTTCACAGGATCAGAAAACCAAGATGGGGATTGCTTTCCAGCTAATTTTACTGCAACAATAGGATCTAAAGTCTGCTGCAGCACCTCTAGAAAAGGTCCATAGAACTATGTAAAACTGGATATCTGAAGTAAATTTGAGAAGCTCGAAACTTGCAGTCTCTGGCTTAGCCACAATAGTTGTGGAAACATTCTCTGATACATCATATTTTGTTCCTTTCTGGGAAGATGAGAGCAAGATAAAACAATGACAGTTTGAATTCGCAATACTACTGCTATTTTCTGGTCAATGTAATACCAAAATGACGATCTGTTTTCCCAAAAATAAAATGCCAATTCGCATATCGGTGGGGACGCGCACAAAGTGGAAGTCATGTGCCCTGATCTTGGAGTCGAAATAGGAGCCCGGGATGTTCGAAGTGGAGAGGCTGAGGGTGCCGTTGACATGGACCCAAGTTGGAGGATCTAGACAACACATATAGTGCCTCTTTGAGCAGAAAAACCGAGTAGAAAAAAAAAACATCTCCTGATTCTTACGAGCCCCTTTTCTTCTGGCTCTACATTTCTTACTACTGTGAACTGAAGAGCCTAGGGAACGTGGTGTAGATGCATTTGCTTAAACTTGATCACAAAATTGATCACAAAATTAGAGGCCATAAAACCACATGCCATGGGTTTTAGAGACAACTTCCTTCACCTCAAGATAAGTTGGAAGCTACAAACACAATGATTGCAGGAGTACTTGTTAAATGCCCCTGCCTTCTGCGGAATCCCACTGCTGTTCCAAGGTTGACTCTCTGGAGCATCATGCTTCTACCCTGGTAAACTATACACCTTTCTCTCTTTTTTTTTTTAGTTCCTCCATGGAGCCTTTATTATTCTTTGAAACATCCTTTGATGATGATGCTTTGCTTATTGAAACAGAAACCTGCATATACAGCAAATATCAGTACACATAGTGAACGTTAGATGGGAAAACCTCACACCATATTAGTCCTTGAAATATTAGCACACATTTTGAACTGAGGTATCACTAGGCCAAGATGTGGCTAGCATATAGTGCCACAAAGACTCTAGCAATGCACTAACCCTCCATTAATGAATTGAGTTGGCCAAATTTGAGCTGGCTCTAATTGAGGTGCATCATAGGTACCTGTGGACTACTTGTTGGTGCATCTATAATTAGACTACCATTGTCCAATTTATGGAGGAAGTATACATGCTGTAGGGGCTTCTAGGCAATAGAAGCACAACACCCCAGATGTTCATTAAATTTCTCTCTCTCTCTCTCTCTCTCTCTCTCTCTCTCTCTCTCTCTCTCTTCCATTGGCTTGACCACCACAGTGGACCTCACTGCAATACTAAGACTCAACTGCCCTCCAACAGACCTCAGGTCCACTTTATCTATGTCAGGTGGAGGCAGAAGCTCAAAGGCCTGCACCATCTTGCCCAACACTAGTGCTAGTATTGGCAAAGCTATAATACTCCTTAGACAGCTCCTCCTGCTTGAGCCAAATGGGATTAACCTGAAGTCAGTCCCATTGAGCTCTATCTTCCACTCCAAAAACCACTCCAGCATGAACTTCTCTAGCTTGTCCCAATACCTGAGATCATTTGCTATGCCCCATGCATTTACTAAAACTATGGTGTTTGCTGGAATGTCATAGCCTCATAGCTTGGCTGCTTGGAGGTTCATATGGGGTACCAACAAGGGAATGAGCATGTGTGTTTGGAGGATTTCCTTCATTGTGGCCTGATACAAACAACACCAATGCTGGGTACCGATTTTTCTTCATCTTCATTGACTTGAAGAGAATTTTGCACACATGAAGTGCTACAGTTCCAAATAATCTTTTGCACACATCTTGCATTTCATCCACATATACATGCAGAATATTTTCAAGGGTCCAAAAATTATGCACAAATCTGGGAAGCCTGCCTTCAAGTAGGGTAGATTTGGGACATCAGGCTCAGTTATTGGTACACCTTTTCCTAACATTGTATTCAATTCATCCCTTATCTTCTTTTGGATGTATGGATTATTCACTAGCTCTGCACTGCCCCATTTTGATGATCACAATGTGGTATCAATTGTTGCACATGAAAATAAGTCCAAACAATCATATAAGAATAGAATTTATGAATGTTTGACAAGGTGAAGAATCTAAGCACTTTATAGAATCAATTTTCCCTAAAGTGATTCCTTGTAGCACCTGCAAGTGTATAATACTGAGTAGAGTGTCATCCATTATTAGATATTTTTCTTCCACCATGAGTGAGGAGAACTCCCTATCTATATACAGATCAGGTTTGTAAAGGCCCCCAGAAGTAGTGAAGATTATTCAATGCTCCAAGTGAAAAGACTAAATTTGCTACAGCAAGATACATACGAATAGCCTACCTGCAACATTCATGTTTTGATGAATAAGATACAGCACACTGTTTTCACTGATCTCTCCTTTGAGGAAGGCGTCCAGAAAGAAGTCCACTCCAATCTTCTCCCCCTTCTACTTGCAAAGCCAATTAAAAGAATACATAAGAAATTACAGGTCTTGCAGAATGGTAGGAATTGCACCCATACAACATTGGAACCTGTTTGTAGATTAAAGCATTGCACTGTGGATCTCAAAATCCTTCGGTATAGTGCAATAGATGGTCGGAATAGTGCAATAGATGGTCGGAATCTACAGACAAAGCAGAAAATGACGAGTAAGTCTTACTTCTTGCGCTTGTTAAGAAACGTGTACTGGAGGAATGCGAGCCTGCGCTGGTTGGCGTCCGAGACCTGCTTGAGCTACCCGCAGATGAGGGGCTTGAAGGAAGGCACAGAGTCACCATAGTTAATACTTGAAGCTCTGCACGAGAAGGCCAATATTGTCTCTGTTAAGGGTCATGAGCTGCACATATAGAGGAGGTCATCAAACCCTTTGAACCTTGTGTTGAACATCATCCTGTAGACAATGTTGTACATCATGAGCTGCAGACGGTCGCGGATGACAATACCTGTGGCGAGCACATGCCCATGAGCTGCAGACGGTCGCGGATGACAATACCTGTGGCGAGCACATTGGGTATGTCCCTGATGTCTTTGACAGCAAGGTCTATCTCTTGGACTACTTGTTGGGCTACTTGTTGGTGGCATCTAATTTTGACAATGGTGTTTTCTATCTTTCACATTGACATAGTTCAACATTATACCTCACAATGTTGCTAACCAATCTACATGGTCTGGCTTGGCATTGTTTCCTATAAGGATTAACACAAAATGCACCCCCAAAAGCATTAACACAACACTTATCTTTTTGCTCACGTAGGACCTTTAAATGAGCAAGAAACTCCCAAGTATATGGATTTATCTTGTTCTCTCTCCACCTTGGTAATGCTTGTCCTGTAAACCACCTTTTATTAGAATCACTTTAGGTCCCCTTCTTATGATCATGCATTTTTTTGTGGGTAATCTTTTGGGACACCTACATATTACAATGATGGGATTATGTCCAATAAACCATGATGTTATTTATTTGGACAATGTAGTTCCTCTCATCTTCCAAAAGAGACACTTTAGGCACCCTTCTTATCATCATGCATTGTTTTTTTTGGGTGACATCTTTTGGGACACCTACACATTTTAATTATGGCATGATGTAAAATAAGCTATGATATTACTTATTTGGGCAATGGAGTGAAAGCTATCTAAGAAATCTCACCAAAATATTTCCCTTAGAACAAGCATTACCTATATTAGTTCCATTTTCCTTCCACACTATCTAATAGAATGAGTTCTAACTTGCTTAAATCCACTTTTTTTGCACTAACAGGTTCAAACTTTGACCTTTTAGGATCATGATGGATTCTATCCTTGAAACATATAGCTATTGTCACATGATTGGTTGCTACTTGCAAAATCTTGCAAGTAAATTGCGTGTGTTATAGAATATGAAGGACAACTAGATAGGCTATGGATATAGGCACCAATGTATTTTCTGTAACCATTTTTCAATCTATTTTCCATTTTTATTTCTTTATAAGAAAAACTTCCATGTGCACTCTTACCATGTCATTGGCACTCTATGTTTGTTCTAAACTACTTGGGACTAGGGGAAACCCTAGAACAGGTGCTTGGTACATTCCTTGTTATTCCTACACGATACACACCACGAAGGTACCTTAACTATCTTGGAGATCCTAGCTCTAATAAGTAGCCTATTGATTGTCATGTGTCACTACGGGTCTTTAATATCCCTTTCTTTCTTGCACACCTAAAGTGGGTTGCCTATGGGGGATGTTATAAGCTTAGTTAGCTGCACCAGTTTGGGGGTTGGTCAATTTGACCATTGGGTTTTGTGTCCGGATGTGACCTTACAAAGCCAATGACTCTCTCTCTATAAGGCCAATTGATGAGCAATTGATCACATGTAGTTCTTTCTAGGTTCCTCCATCCCTAAGATCCATCTAAGTCTTCAAGCCCTTGATATGGATTGCCTTGGATAGCCTCAGGTTTTTTGTGATTGGGGGGAAGCTCCCCTCTTGCAGGATCACATTCTTGGGTTGTGGTAAATTGTGTGATTTTAATTGGCAGTCTATTGCCAAGAATATCAAACCATTTGGATTGTGGCCAATGGCGCCTCGTAGTAGTCTGAGAGGAATCAATCCAATCCCTTAAAAGGTGTACCGATAGTTGATCAGAAAGAACCTTCTTAAGTAGACCAAAGAGCAATCTATTGGCCTTGTTTGGGAGGGACTCTAATCCAAAGCCCCCATCCTCCTTATCAATTTTCAGGGTATCCCAAGAGATTTGGGCCACCATTTCCATCATGTCTCTTCCATATAAACTATTTGAACATTGTTTCTACTTACTCCACAATGTTGTGCTGATTGGAAGGAGAGCCCATATATATGCAATAGTAGTGCTGATCATAAAATGCAACAGTAGTGCATCGAAGAAGCTTACAAGTATTTCAGGATATCCCCAAATGTGAGTTGACCAAGGGCTTGCCAGACATCAAAGTGTCCTGGCCTCTTGTTGCACATGGGGATGTTCTTTTAGATGGCCCTTGTGCTTGGGCGCTCAACTATTGTCCTTGCACTTCCAGACTATGCTGTGCCAACCCACCAACTCAGCACCCATACAAACTATAGCAATCCAACAATCCTGAACAATCAACCCATCTAGGTACTCCATTATGCCAAACAAGAGTACACCCAAGTCCATAGTATGCAAATTCTCCTATGACCAAAGGAGATTAAAAATGGAAGTAAAATGTATCCCATGTCATGATATGATGCTGCCCCCTAGATGCCTACCTTCTCCATCGAGTTCACACTAAAAGCACACTTATATTAACATAGCTCAATAAGCAGAACTTTTTTTGCAAGAACATAGGTCCAATATGAGTCCAGAGTGAAAAATACAAAACAAACTGTGTGCAAAAAAACCATCATTTCAGCTACCTTACTGAATAATCTACAAGAATCATTAAAGAATGATATACAGTACTAATGCCCAACCAACTTAAACCTACAACAATCTAACTGCATCTAACTGAATCCTCTCAATCATGTAGCTTACTAAAATCTGCTGTTGTGGCTCCTGCCTCTACTGGGACTGGCCCTGTTGCAGCCCAAAACGCCTAAATTGACTTAAAAACTGAAGTGTCCAATGTGACTACCATTTCAGGTTCCAGACTAAATAATCTAAGAGATTTAATAACAGGATGGAACTCATGGCATCTCCCATCATGGCAGGTTCACCTTATACCCTGGATTGAATACAAATGACTTTTTTTTATTAAAAATGCTCAATTATTTGTTCATTCAAAGAAAATTTCTCATGCTTTGGGAGGATTCCTTGCTAACCATGCCTAGTACTAGAACAATGTTGATAATAAGTCTTCCTTTTTTGGGACTTCATGCCACATTTACAATAAAATAGGGTGTAGTCTAGCAATATAATTTAGTCCTTTGGATCCTTTTAAAGAAAATGATGTAGCAATATAATTAGCCATTTGGATCCTTTTAAAGGAAATGATGTGCTATTTATTACAATGACATAAAGATAACTTGAATTTCAAATATAGAAATAGCATGTACTTGGTATCTCAACTTGTTGTCTTCTTGCAAAGAGCTAACATCTCATCTAATAAATACTTCATCTAGTAGGGTTACAAGTTTAAAATTCAAAGGAATTGAGAAGAGGGATTGTAGAAGCAAGTTTTGTCAATATATGACATTTTGTATATGTTTGAGGACCTCATTATTAGTGTCATCTACTAAAATCTCCACCAATTGCAATGCTAGATCATCTACAATATAACTAATTGATTTATTTTGAACAAGTAAAGGAAGTCCTTTAAATCAATGTGATCAATAAAAAAATCAACATAACAATAAATAAATTTAGAAGAAACTAAATAGAAATAGAGAAACATACATATTTTTAAGAGAGAATACAAAAGAGACAAGTGTGTGCCATGCTTTCTAGCTAGACCATTGTCATTTTGTTATGGGAAAAGGGGGAGAAATCATAGCCATGCATTCTTGATTACTGATTAGTAAAGATAAAGCAAAATGTAGAATATTAATTATGATGCCAACTAACTTGGGTTAAAATTTTAAAGCTTGAACAAGTAAGGCAAATCATTACGTAAGCATGCTAGTTTTGTATAGTAGCAATATAAGGCTCCTCCATTTATGAGTCCCCATTTGTAGCTGATATCCCATAGAGTTTTAGAGCCTTTCAAAACAATAGATCAAAATGCTTGGGGGGGGGGAAATGATAATCCTTTGAGGTGATGCCTGCTTCTTGCACCAAATGATTAGTTCAAGGCTAAGCCACGTTTTTATTAAGGTTAGCCACTTGATCTTGAGACTCACATATTCAACTAATTGCCACTAGAGCATGTTTAACTCTTCCTCAACAATCACATCTATCTCTACATTAGCATTTTTGCATGCTAGTCTTATTAATTCCATGATAGCATAAACACGTTGATGTACCAAGTCACCAATTAATGATGCTTTATATTATAGATTACTCAACTTGACACAAAATGCATTACGTAGGGTAATCTAATCTATGTCACAATTATTACTTAGACACTTATCCAATTATCACCAAGCTATCTGAGGGTTCATGTTATTATCTTTAGTAGAGGAATTGGATGACAACATTAATTACTGTAACCCACTCATGACAACAAATAAGAGTTCGGATCTAAGGCTACCTAGCATATGATGTTGTAAATCTCAATTTATGTAATTGACTAGAGTTTGTTGCATTTTTCCTAGTTTGGTTGCTATTCTTCCTAGTTATAGTGTGAACTTTCTATATAGTAAGTGGTCTAGAGTTTGTTGTGCCTTGGATTATGTAGGGCATGATATGGACTACAATATGATGCTTATGCATTATACTTGGACCATGTTGGTCATTATTAAGAAACCACGTATCATTCACACACCACCTCCTCAATAGGATGTCGATGCCCTCTAGGAAATACATGCACAAATTTTAGGTAGCTAACACTCATATTTTATTTCAGTGCATTATTGCATTTGGGAGCCATTGGTAGATTGGCTAGTACTTCGATGCTCTTAGGAATTGTATTCTTCAATGAATGATAATAGAGCCTCATGGCAATTCTAGCATAACTAAATACAACAAAAACATTAATACTCTTTAAGGATGAAATTCAATGTTTCCTTTGGTTCTAATCCACAACATCCAACCCATTTTACTAACATAAATGCTAATTCATGTAGTTTCATTTGAGAATAAAACCCCCAATGCATGTAGTGTGATAATGTGGTTGGATGCATCTACATCATCAATACTTTCTCATTTCTCATCCTCTTGCTTGATGATTTGCTTCCATTGTTTGTTCTTGTTCTCTCCTGCTTGATTGTCTTTCTTCAACATCAGAATCTCTATAGACTTACATGTCCTCAATGTGCAAGTGTGTCCAACACTAGCATGTGCCATCACTTTCCATTACACACATTGCAGTCTTTTCACTCTCACATGGTATACACCTTTCAAGCACGTCACATGATATTGGAAGATACTTTCAAAAACACATCACAAAAGGTTGTTATACATTACAAGATTGGTATGCATACACACACACACACACAAGGCATTTCATTGCAATACTGTAAAAAACAATCTAATAGTAACTAAAAAGGTTGCATTTTTTGGTATTTTGCCACTTTGACTTCATTTTTCCTAGGTTTATTTGGGAATATGTGTTGTACAGATATATAATACAACAAAATCTTTGTTTGTGTATGTTAAGTCTAACCACCTAGGACATTATTCCATTATAGCCCCATATATATATATATATATATATATATATATATATATATATATATATATATATATATATATATATATATATATACGTAGAGAGAGAGAGAGAGCGTGCACAAAGTTGTTACGCTTAGAAGTTAATGTTAATGTTATAAATACAACTATAATATATTTAAATTCTCATGATTAATTTTAGTTTACCAAGCCTTTCTTGTATACCCATCATAGCTACCCATGTGGTCTAGAAATGGGGCCTGTATAAAATTTAAACATATAAATAAAATAAATAAAATACTAAATATTAGTAAAGTAAAAATAAGATTGATCTAGTCACCTTAGTCGAGTATGTGGGCTAGGTGTGGGGCCAACAAGTTTGGCTAGGTGTTGTATACCCAAAGCTAGAAATTTTAGTGTTGTATAAGCTGTAGCAAAGGCACATTCACTTTCTACAAGCTCGAGTACTAGCACAAGAGACACATGCTATGGTTGCACAATAATCTCTTAATCACTTGGCATTTCTAGAAATGACATATGTTGTAAATGTGATTATAAGAAAATAAGCTTGAATGCTTGCATGGGAATGGAGGGGATAATGGTTGGCATGGAGCATTGTGGAATTGTAATATCTTGTGTTTTGTCCACACATGTGTCTCTTTGGGTGTGAAGGGGGGGACTTGTGGATGAAATTAAAACAAAGGTTGAATAATCTTTACAAAAGCCTTTCCTTTCTCTCGTCAACTAGAGCCGCCTCAAATTGCAATTGAAATATATGTTCCTCGTGGTTTTCATTTTTCTTATCCTCATCACCACCGTGATAGTCATCATCACCTTTGTCCTTACCTTCTCGAAACCATCAGTATCAACTTGAATTGAGAAATAGAGAATTGTGATAAACATCATATTTATCTTATCCTCATTGTACCTTTAATTCACTATTACATAAAAGTAGGGAATCACATCCTTATAATTCCTTATGTAGGGATTTTCAAAGGAATGTGGGTAATGCTCTATATTCCCTATTATAAGATGTAGGGAATATAGGGACTTTCAAAAGAATGTAGGGAATGCTCTATATTCCCTATTATAAGATGTAGGGAATGCAATTTCCTAGTTATAGATGGGGAATACGTACTTGTCTACATAGGAAATATTGGAGAATTTCCTATATTTCACCAAATTGCCTATGTGGGGAACGATTGAAAGTTCCTTGTGAGGGCTCTGTCCATTACATGCAGGGCTCAGAGTTTGGCTTCTTACTTCTTTCTCAGGAGGAGACCGTGATCGACTTTGACTCCGACTCATGCTTTGAGGCCGACGATCCGCTACTATAGTGGCAGCTTCTCTTCTGGGTGATCGACTGTAGCTGCGGCCTCGGTTGGAGCTTCGGCTCCGAGTTCTTCTTCGTGCAGCTGATGGAGATCTTGAGCGTGACCTTGATCAACTTCTATGGTGCCTTGGGCTACTTCGGCAGTTTCTCTCTATATGGCCTCGTTCTCCATAGCAATAGCATTTGTTCTTCCAGTCAGCTCCAGCTTTACAATCTCGTGCCTAGTGTCCATCATTCCCACAGTTGTAGCATTGACGTGTTCCTAGAGGTGGACCTCTGCCCAAATATTCTTGGGAACCACCTGCACCCCTTGGCCCCCGTCTAGCAAACTCCACCACAATTCGACTGCCATCAATTGTTTGCCCGTTCAAATAGTGGCGGGCATCATCTGCATCTCTAGCACTACTAAAGTTAACAAAGGCAAAATTGTGCTTCAAGTCCACATCTTGAACTCTGCATCAAGATGGAGAAAAATACAAGTGTACCATGTCAAGTAGGTTACTAAATATTGCGCATCAGATGAAGCAAACACCATTTTCTATTGCATCAGATGAAATGAGTTACTTTGGCTAGTAGAGCTTCAGGGAACTTCCAGCACATTTGGTTCACTATCATAGGGATCCCCCACAAGACTATGTTCAAGGTGCCATGAACATCTGTGATAAGGGGCGAAAAGCCAACAACTTGAGGAGCAAGCTTCAAGTGCAATAGAGCTGCTGCTTCTACGGAGAGTTACACAAAACAGGTCTCCAATTTCAATACAGCATGTCTCATAATAAAAGGATGAAGGTATTTGATGTTCCATTCCCTCCTTTTTAGGTATGAGAACACAATTGATGTCGTCGTGCCGCTACGCGAACACCGTGTATTGAAGGTCGGTGTAAGAGAACTCCAAGATGGGGGATTCTTCAGGAGATACTCTACAACAATTGGTGAGCATACTGCAGCAGACTCAACAACAACAAATCCAAATGTTACAAGAATAACAACAAAGGAAAGACAAAGAGAAGATTGATTCCACAGCTATCAAGGCCCTAGGGGAAGTTGGGCGTGAATTAAAACAATTTAATGGTCAAAATATATCTGTTTTTATTCACTTATATGTTGAAAAAATGCTTTTCTTTGGTGTACCACAACATGCATGGAGTTGTTATTTTGCCAGACTAGCCAAGCATGGTCTTCAAGAAAGAATCCATTATCTTTTTCAACAAGATGCGGATTGGGCTGCATTCAAAAAAGCCCTACGCGAAGAATTCTTCTTAGAAGACTCTAGCCTAGTGAGAAAGAAAAGTTTCACTGAATGGGTTGAAAAACCCAACAAAGGTTTAGCTGCAACAGCTCTATACCATGAGTTTGAAAGTAAATTTGGACAACTTGATGCTGAAGACCAACAAAGTATGGAAGGTCAGAAGATTGAAATATTTCTTAAGGCTGTAGATCCCATTCTACAATAGAAGCTTGCTCATCGCCTAGAAGACGCTACATTCGAATCAAGAGTCAAGACTGCATGGACAGATGTTACTAATGCAGTTAACATGATTGCTCGAAGAGAGCGAATGCGACTAAGATTGGGCTCTACTTCAACTTCAACAACTCCATTGATGGAGCTTGTTCCACCTTCAAAATCCCCTATTCCTTTGAATAATCAACCAGCTCTTTCTTCTTTTGTTCCTTCTAAAAATGATGTAATGGATGAACTTATTAAAAGCAAGCGTGACCTTCATCTGAATCTTACAGAAATTAGTTCCAAAGTAGAGAAGCTGGATGTCACAAAGTCGAAGAGTGAGGACGAGCATAAACTCAAAGACCCATGAGAGAAGGCTTTAAGAGGCGCTATATTTGGTGTGACAGCCAACAACATGACAAGAGGGAGTGTTCTGCCTTCAATGAGGCTGAAACACACAAGCTCATCTTTTGAAAAGATAGAAAAATTCATGCAGTTGAAACTGGTCTTCCACTGGAGCCAAATTTTGGCAATGGTGGAATGAAAAAAAGATTAGAAGATTTAGCTGTAAAGAATGCCTATACAGCAATTGATGCAGCTACCTATGGCCTGCAAATTGAGCCAATTAAATCAAGTTTGAATGCATGTAAAGCTAATGTGTAATCTAAAGTATGGATGCATGCACTAGATCAAATGGAACGTGGTAAAGCAGCCAAAGAAGATTTGGCTAACGCGAGTCAGTATATTCGAGGAATAACTAGTTGGAAAGAACCGGTAGATTCTTTTTCTACCTTTACACATTTGATTGACGTCAATCATAAAGAAGTCTTGATTGAAGAAAAGAGAAGAAGAGAAGATGAACCAGGGCCTTCCTCTTCTGGCCCTCCGAAACAGGTAATGAGAAGAACACCTGAACAACCAAATCTTGTTGAAAATATAACCCCAGATCAAGAGATGGAAGATGCGCCACAAACAAAGAAGACCGAAGAAAAGAAGAAAGGCAAGCAGCCAGGCTACAAATTGCAGTCTGACATAAAATCTGCAACCGATCTCAAACGAGTTCTAGAAGAACAAATTCTAGGAAGCAAAATTGAATTCACATTAGGTGAAATTCTTGGAATTGCAAAACAGGAATTCCATGATGTAATTATTAATATAATCAAAAGGAAAAGACAATATATTGGTGATGAAGAAACAATGCATGTTTTTTTGCAAGTTCTTCGAGTTTTTGTGCAGGATGAAGAGAAGCTGACTTCACAAGGAATTCAACTTGAAGTAGTTAAAGAATTAATTGCAGCAATTGAAGCTAAAGATTAAAAAAATATGAATGCAAAACTTAAAGAAGTGAAAGTTGAAAATGTAATGGCATGCTGATCCAAACCAGTTGGGCAGTCCACCTCTCAAAAAGAAGGCCGTCTATAGCACATGCATGAGGAAGAAGAGGCTCGGTTCATTCCAAGAAGTCACAACTCCTGTACGCATTGGGAAAGAGCAACAATGGAGACAATCGTCAAAATTAGAGAAAGAGAAACACCATGTATTGCACTCTTAAACCATGGCTCGGAGATAAACGTCATGGCAAGGAGTCTCTATGAAAGTGGTTGATGGCCCATAGATGTTGATCCAGGTTGGTGAATGAGAGCTGCAAACAACTCTTCTGGAGAGTTATATACTGCATGTCCTAATGTGCAGGTAACTATTGGAGACATAAAAGACAATTTTCACTTTTTTGTTCAAGACTCTGGTAGTTACCCTATCATTCTTGGGCAACCTTACATTTTTTAAGTCCGCTTGGAAACAAAAGCTCTTGATGATGGTTCTTCCTATGCTCGAATCCGAAGCAAGGATAATGAACGAGCTATCCAATTTCTTACTGTCTGTGTTAACCATCATCAAAACAAAGATCGACTGCATGATTATCCTGTGCCTCCTAATACCCGAGAATTCAAGGTTTTTCGGGCTGCACTACTATAAAGGGAGGCTATGGTAGTGCGTCATGTAAAAAGATTGAACCTCCTCATGCAACAGAAACTGTGTCTCTAGCAAATTTATATGTATATACAGCCAATAGTATGGGCTGCTATAAGTCTCTTCCGGCCATGACTAAGACTGAAAGAAAATATTTATATCATGTAAAAAGGGAGCTGAAAACTTATGACATGATGGCTGAAAATGAAGATATTTCGGGCATTTTTTTAAACTAATTACTACTAACACATTGGCTGAAATATATGCAGTTGCTCATGCAGAAAATCAGGCTGAAAATCAGTCCATAGAAGTATGTACATTGGATTTTTATCAAACAATTCAAGAATTTGTTGAACAGGAAAACAATGGTTTACTCAACAAGATTGAAGCACAAGTGGAGACAAAATACAAGACAATGGATAAGAAAGTCAAACCCGTGGCAGTCCCACTGCCTCCTGAAAGTGAAGGGCTCACTGATAGGATAGTAAATCAACCAAGTCTTCATGATCCTTCCAACATTGGTCACAAGGTCACATCTGAAAGTATAAAAGAGCTCAAAATAGGTGAAAATTCTTTCCTTTCGCCAACTGAAAAACACTCTTTTATGCAAATGCTAATGAAATATGGAAAAGCTTTTGCTTTTCAACCAAGTGAAATAGGCTGTGTGGATCCAAATATTGTGGATTCTATGGTCATTTTTACGGTCCCACATGTACCTTGGAGTCTCAAGCCCATTCCCGTTCCAAGGACGCATCTGCCCAAATTATTGGAGCTTCTAAATGAGAAGATCAGAATGAAGATTTTAGAACCTTCTTCAGCACCTTACTCAAACCGATGGTTTACTATGCCTAAGAAAAATGGATCTTTACGATTCATTCAAGATCTACAGCTTGTCAATCGTGTCACAATCCGAAATGTTGGTTCAGGTCCAATTGTTGATGAGCTTTTTGAAGCTTTTGTAGGTAGAGAAATTTATTCTATGGGAGACCTATATTCAAGATATGACAAATTTCAGCTTTCATTAGAAAGCTGAGACATTACCACAATGAAGACACCTCTTGGATTGGTCCGCATATGCACTCTACCACAAGGTGCAACAAACTCCGTAGCCCATATGATGAATGCCATGCACAAAGTTTTAAGGGAGTTTATTCTACAACTTACTCTTCCATTTATTGATGATGTACCTATCAAGGGATGTGAAGTCAATGAAAAGAATGAGGAGCTTGAGAAAGATGGTTGTAGGACATTTGTAGTTAGACATATTCAAGATTGTGACAGGATTTTGACAAAGCTAGAAGAGGTACATCTTACCCTTTCTGGAGCTAAGTCGATTTTCGGAGTAGAAGAAGTCCTAGTGGTCGGTTATCTATGTGGCCCCTATGGACGCAAACCTTCTCCAATCAAGATAGATGCCATCAACAGAATGCAAGAAAAATGCACAAATGTTTCAGAGGTGAGAAGATTTCTTGGCGCATGTGTATTCTATCTCATATGGATACCACATTTTTCTCATGTAGTCGAAAAACTTTATCAATTAATAAGAAAAGGCCAAATATTCTCTTGGAATAAAGAGCATACTCTCACTATGCGTAAATTAAAGAAGCTATTAATTTCAGCCCCCACTCTCAAAAGGGCTGACTATTCAAATGGTCAACCCATCATCCTTACTGTGGATACAAGTCCCGTTGGAATAGGATGGGCTATTGGCCAAGAGGATCTTGAAGGTAACAAGTATGCAATTCGTTTTGGAGCAAAAGTTCTCAATGAACGTTAAAGAAGGTATGCACAAGTAAAAAGGGAATTGTGGGGAGTTGTAACAGCATTAAAGTGTGATCGTGAATACTTTATAGGTGCTTCCGTAGTGGTAGAAACTGATTGTCTTCCACTCTTGGGTATGATTGCCAACTGCTCTATACCCAGCATTGCTATGCTAAGATGGATTACATATATTAAGTCACACAACCCCGAATTAAAGCATATTGCAGGAAAGGCGAATCCACTTTGCTGACGCAAGATATGACAATGAAGAAGAGCTGATGGAAGAAGATGAAGCTGAAGAATCTATACTTGTTTAATTTCATTCCATGGTTGCTGAAAATACATTTTCAGTTACTGCATATACTAGTCCAAAGCTGAAAACAACAAGATGTTTAACTAAAAGCCAACATGCTCATTGCATTGCTCAAGTTCTAGTTCATTTCCTTGAAGAATATTATGAAGAAGATTGGCTAAAGATCGGCCAATATTTGAGCACAATGAAGAAGAAGGAGACTTGGACTGATGAGGAGTTCAAACATATCAAGAGGAAAGCTTATGGCTTTTTTCTTAAAGAAGGACATCTATGGAAGCACGCAAAGAAGAAGAAAGGAGCGCCTATCCAAGTTTTAGGTAACAAAAGATTGCAACAACAGGTAATGAAGGAATTTCATGAAAGCCTGTGGGCTGGCCATAGAGGCATATGGGGAACCTTTAGTAAAGTCAAAGAAAAATATTGGTGGCAAAACATGTATCGGGACATAGCACATTTTGTTGAAACCTGTTATGTGTGTCAAATGTATTCTATGGTCAAGCATCGAGATGGGTTACAACCAACTTATCCTTTGTCTATACATTATAGATGGGTTATTGATCTTGTAACCATGCCTACATGAATATAGAATATGCGGTATTTAGTGCTTGCAAGAGATGATCTAACCAATCAAGTTGAAGGAAAAGCCTTAACAACCAAATCCACGCAAGCTGTTTGTCATTTTTTGCTTGAAGAAGTGTTAATTTGTAAATATGGTTGTGTGGGTAAAGTAACTACAGATAGAGGAGAGTTGGATGCTGATGAGGCACACAACTTCTTTGCTCAATTGGGTATTAAGTTGGCTTTAACTTCATCCTACAACCCTGAAGGCAATGGAAAGAGTGAGAGAGGTCATCAACCTATTCTCAAAGCTCTAGCAAAGTCTTGTAGAGGAAAGATCAAAGAATGACCTAAAATGCTGCCTTTTGCATTTTGGGCTGACTAGACTACTCACAGTTCAGTGACTAGCTATATGCCAGTTGAACTTATGCATGAACAACAACCAATTATGCCAATTGAAGAATCTATTCTCACATGGAGTCTTCTACCTTGGGTGGAAGGCATCAATACAGAAGAGTTGCTGACTTTGCGCATATGGCAGCTAGAAAGAAGGCGTGAAGATGTTCAAGCAGCTATTGAGAAGCTAAAGACAACAAGACTAAAAAACAAAAGAAGATTTGATAAGTGCATCGACTTCGGCCAAGAGCAATTCAAGAAAATGACTGGGTGCTTGTCTATGATAGCAGCCTAGACAATCAATACAATGCTTCTAGGAAGATGGTAAAGCATTTATTTGGCCCATATGTGGTAAAGGTCGTTCATGGCAATGCCACATATTCATTGGCTGAATTGGATGGAACAAGCATGAAGATACCCATAGTTGAAAAAAGAATCAAGCTCTTCAAACGAAGAGAAAGTTCAACATATGAGCTAGAAGACTTGAATATAATTCAAGAGCATGAAGACATAGAGGAAGAAGAAGAGGCAGAAGATGAAAACATTGACATGGCAGAAGATACTTTTTCTGACACTGCAAATCCGTAAGACTTTGGCATATGCCAAAGGATGTGCAAGTTAGGAGGGGGTGAATGTCGTGACGCTACGTGCACACCGTGTAAAAAAAATCTAGAGTGTGGCTTCCTTTTAGATTTAGAGAGCCAATACCACTTTAGACATTAGTATTAGTGTCCATGGTTCAAAATATTAGATTTTTTGGGACAAGTTTTTAGTCAATTTTTGATATTCTAGATATTATCTCTTGTAAAAATCCATAAAACTATAGATAACTTCTAGATTAGGAGGACATGTAAAAGAAAGCATGTAGCTTTCAGCCAATTTGAGAGGATTTTATGTAAAAAAAAATATTAGTGAAATCGCATGACGCGCGATCGCTGTTTTCAGGCAGTGACTAGCACTCCGAAAGTAGGAGATGAAGGAGTGATCTGGCAGGATTCTGGTTAGGTGTCTTGGTATTTAACCCCCCTTTTGGAGCCATTGGAAGCATCAGATTGGCGATATGAGCAGCATAGAGGAAGGTATTATTTTGTACATGTTTTTATCTATTAGAGTTATATTTTCTCATAATGCTGAAAGAAACTGACAGGCTTCATCTCTATTAGTATTCTTCTATATTTTCTAATTCTTTTTGAGAGTATTCTTCTACATCTTCAATCTCTTTGAACCCCTTCTCTTCCGTCTACTCCTCTCCTTGAATCTACCTACACCTTGTTGTCTCTTATCTTCAAGAACTTAGCTTGAAACCTTTAACCTTCTCTTATCTCTACCATCTCCAAAGTCTAAGCTCTTGAACCCCCATACATTCTTCTCTTGCCAAACCCCTGTGGTGACCTTCAACCCTACGTGTTGCAACAACGTGTTTCCATACAAAACACTTTGGATCATCACACTGTATCATGGTACTAGCATCCATTGACCTACCACCTGGACATTGAGTTTTACTTTCTCTTGGAGCTGATTTTGTTTCAGCTGATGGGCCTAGAGTAATGGACTCAAACAATCTTTCACCAGCCGTTGTTGCCAAGATCTAGTGTAGGCATGTTCTCGCTTATCTGAGGCATGCTCCATGAGTTTGCTTGGTTGATTTAGCACTAACTTCTATTGTGTCCAGTCTTCATGTAGTTCATGGGCTTGTCTTTATGGTAGCAAGCGTCAACTTCATGTCATGTTCTTTTACAATGGGTAGAACTAGCTTTGTTACCATTTGCCTCAGATGGTGGTTTCCTAGAGTAGAGAATCACATCTAGTGTAGTCTTCTCATAAGGCAAAATCCATGTTCTTGAATGTCTTTAAGCCTTCAAAATGGATACCTTCATATGAATCTGTTTTTCCATACATTGTGCCTTAGCAATAATATGCTTTGGAAGAGAATTTTATGCCCAATCATTCATGCGGTTTGTAAATTAAAAACCCTGCAATGCAATCATTCAAATGATTCTTCCACACAAAAATTTATAAATGCAAAGCACTGAAGAAATTGTGCCCAGCCTAACTACTTGTGCTTGTGTGTAATGCAAAATGCAAATAAAAAGACGCACAACAAAAAATAAATTCCAAATGACGTTAACTAATGTATTCAAAATCTTGGCGAAAAAACTCCGCCCTCATGTTCACGGTGGTGGACGCGCAACATCATGACAATGAGAATTGGGGCAACTGAGAGTGAAAAAATGATGGATCTTAGGACCAAGAGGATGGGATGATTGTTGCAATCACAAAAATGCCATTTTTTAAATGGAGAAGGGGTGCCAAAAAGAACGTGTTTCCCCCATATTGTGTGAAATTTTGGGTTTTCTTCTCTTTATCAACCTTAAAACTAACCCCCCCCCCAACTTATCTAGTTCAAGTCTTGTCTTTTCACACTTTCTTGAAGTGGTTTTGGCCTAGTTGAAGGAGCAAATGGTCTTGGAATCATGATCCGACTAGACAGGTAGCTTTTTGGCATCAATATCTATTAACTTGGCCTTTACCACATGTTTTTTGACTTCCAGATCCAATAGCTACTTCTAATATTAAACCTTACAACCATTAAATGGGGGGTCCAACAAACTTCGATTGACAAGAGAATACTTGCATTGGATTCCTAGAGTCAAAATGCATCTAGAAAAACTCCAACTCCTTGATTTGTAATTGTTTTGTTTTACATAAAAAATGCCTTTTTTATGGCTCCTCTTGGGGATACTTTTGTACTTGAATCTTGGCTTTAAACTGTGCTATCAAGATAACACACAAGTCCATAAGAATTGTGTTTTTCTTGTAGGAGGGAAGTAGTTGGCATTTCATTAACTGTTTGGTGGGAATCTCATGTGATAATCTTTCCAGAATGGTGTTGCTTTTACTAAAGAGATGCTAATGCTCTTCGCACATAGGAGACCATTGGTATGCTAATGAGAATATCTATGTGTTTACCCTCACTAAGTCCATCATGGCAAAGAGTTTGGCAAAGGTACCAAAAGTGTTGTCAAGAGGATAAAGCACCCGACGAGAGGCTTCTATAGGTGGACCAATAAGTCCTCAACTATTTGATATATGGATTGGCATTGTTGTGAGCATTATTGGGGTTTATGAGTATCGGCTAGAGGTGGGTGTCAATATGGGCTAATTTGATATGGGGCTAGGAAGGGAATGTTTAACAAGATATCATCTTCTAGGGAGAGGGTATCCGATTGTAGGATTTCTTTTTGAATTGTTTGTGTCAATTCAGGTGGTGAGGTTTTGGGCTTTTGGGAAGGTGGTGGAGGATAAGGAACCAATTGGGAAAACAAGCTGGAATTAGGGTTAAGGTGAAAGTGACATATACTAGCAACAGGATTAGAAGAGGCATTGGGTGCTTGACTGTGAGGGTTAAGCAACTTGGGTAACCACATCTAGTAGGATCCTTGATAATAGCCTTGAGCTTCTAGAAGCTTCTTGGGGACCTAGGGCTGTGTAAAGTGCAGGTTATATCAGACTTGTCAACAGTAGTAGTGCGGCCGATGCTTAGGGCGCTGGAGTGTTGGAGAAGCAAGTTGGAAGCTTTTTGGTTGACTTTGCCATTGTTTTGTGGTGCTAATAGGAGCTTGCTTCCTAGAATGATCCTCTAGAAGTTTGGTCAACAAGGTACTGGACTTTGCGGGTTGGCTAGGTGGAGAATGGTAATTATCCAAATTGGATTAAGGTTGTCTACCTTGGGATGCAAAAGTAGTAATCACATGAGTATCACTCAACTAAATATGAATGTGTTTGTGAAGGTAGTTGACATGACAATTGGTCAAATACTTAAAGGTGCATCCTAAGAGAATCTCAGTACCTACTCCTTCAGTGTTGGGGAGAAGGTAGAAGAGAAGTGAAATGGTTTCTATTTCAATTGTGATTGCAAGCTTGCATCAAACCAACAAAGAGTATGGTTGTCCTCTCCATAGGGGTTAAGCCTTACATTGGTAGGCTGTACTGCTGGTTGCGCTAGGTTCTCAGCTAGGTTCTTCCAAGAGTAGTATGGCAAGGTGTTATCATTGAATCTCTCATCAATGAGAGCATTGACTATCATTGATTAGGCAATAGTGAGTCAAATACAAAGATATGCTGCTAGAATGGGAAGTTCATCATCTAACTTAATACTACTAATAATCACATCTCTTATATGCACATTTGTCTGTTAAGTGAAGTCATGTGCTAACTTTGTTCATACTGTTCATAGAAGGTTTGTTCTATGTATAGCATAGGACTCTCCATAGTTACCATCGATGGTTCATGCAAAGGGTGTCTAGGTAAGTAATACTTCTAAATCTGCTGCCATTGAAGTGGCCAATGGGGTAGTAGTTTGGAGTTTCTAACTCTACATTCCTAATTCAATTAATCATGCAAACACGAAAAAGGTCAGAGGCCTTGTAATTTGTATTTTTACTTGTGTCTTTTGATTGAATAAACTAGTATAAGGTTCCCTTATTGACAAAGCATTGATTGGCATGCTTATCAAACTAAGCTTTTTGTCTAGCCTTCCACGCAAGTAGGACATTAGTAGCTAGAAGTTGTGTTTCAATTAATGGTTCCAAATCAAGCAAGCAAATTTTCTATGCTTTATTACCCTCCCAATATTCTTGAATAACAAAGCATAGACTAGGGATCAAGAACTCTATAAACATAAGGGAATCAGTGCCATACACCAAACAAAATGGGGTTTTGACCAATGGTCATCTTATAAGCTATGCAAAATGCCTAGAGAGCTACCATGAGGTTATCTTCCCAGTCAAAGAATAAATCCAAAATTATTTTGGTCAAGACACTTATATGGACTTTGTTTTGGTGGCTTCAGCCTAGTCATTGGCTTGAGTATAATATGGACTAGATTTTCAATGGATGACTTGTTCCCAAAGAAACCTAGCAGTGGTTCTTGCATCATTTTTATAAGTTGTGCATGCTTCTATCCATTTAGTCATGTAGTGGATTGCTAGATGATATATTGAGCCTATGAGTACTAAGAAGTAGGGTTGATTGGTCCCAGGAAATATGTGGCTAACTTTTTAGAAGATTGATGGGCAATAATTGGTGTGAGATCCATTTTTTCCTTTTGAGTGGGCAATTTGTTCATTGACACTCTTGTTGCAATGTTTAATAAAGCAATTAGCATCCTTGAATAGTGTAGGCCACCAGAGTTAAGTTTGAATTACCTTCCTGTCCATCGTGGTTACATCAAAGTGTCCTCCGATGATACCACCATATGCGTATTTCAATGCGGATTCTATCTCATGCGCTTACACACACACATCTTCTGAGAAGGCCATCCTATCCTAAGTAATACAAGTGGCCGATGATCAGTTGATGTGGTTGGGTTTTGATTAAAAGACATGTGAGGCATACCTTTTCAATGGGGCATTCTCGAAGGCCATGTTCAAGAATGTTTACAATGTCATTAGCCCAATGGGGCATGAGGTTAGCCTTGAAGAACTTCCTAGGTAATATGAAATTGTTGAGTATTAAAGAGTTAGTCATCAACTCTCGTGGCCTTCTCGCCACCACTGGTTACTCTTGAAAGGTAATCATCCATGAAATATTGTTTTCTTTTTTTACGACAATAGAAGATTAAAATTCTCATAACAAAAGAAGCCATCTAGGAATGTGTCTCGTAGCACAAGGCTTGTTTATGAGATATAACAAAGCTTGATAGTTCACAAAAAGGTGAAGGGTGTAGTTGATAAATAATGGTGAAACTTCTTAATAGTGTACACCATAGCTAAGCCTTCTTGTTCGGTGTGGTCAAATAATTCATTTCAACTTGAGTGAGCTATCCGTTAATGAAGCTTATGAGAAAGTCCATGTTATATTTGTCAGGCTTGCATGATATTTCCCTAATTACAATTATGGAGGCATCTATATACACATTTGATGTAATCGACCAATTTGGAACTTGTATGATAGGTGTTGTCATGAGAGACTTTTTAAATGCTTTATAGGAGGCATGACACTCCTTGGCTCATTCCTAGGTAACTAGTAGCTCATACAAAGGGCAAGAAATACTTGCATAATTAAGCACAAAACAACAATACCTAGTGTGTCTGAGGAACCACTAAACTTCCTTAGCGCTAGATGGGGGTGGTAAGTTAATGATGACCCTAACCTTAGCAATGTCTATTGCAATGCCATTTTTGGATATGACATGGCCTAGGCTGATGCCATGCTTTACCCAAAATTGACACTTGAGAGGGTTTAGCAATAGGCTATATTGTCGACACCTTTCAAAGACAAGTCGGATTTTCTCAAGGTGGTCCTCCCAACTAGAGTGGACTATCATTATTAATTAACATAGCTTGTCTATGCATAAGTTATCTTGCATTAGAAATATTAATGTTGTTCTAATGTAGGCTTTGATGATCCAATGAAGAGATTAAATGCTGAAATCCTTCATCGAGATTTGAAGGAAAAGCATAAGTTAAAGGATGCACTTCATGCATTACTTCGAACACTTCACACCCTCGCGTGAATGGAAAATAGGTGCATTTGCAAACGGGTGGAGTTGTATGGGTGGGTAGCCAAAAGAGCGTTGTTATGCGAGCAGAGATTGG